>NC_056726.1:1191069428-1191224428 GCF_019279795.1 Protopterus annectens
GAGAGGCATGTCTTCATTCTGACTTGTTGAGTTACACTTCAGGGACAATCCAACTTGCTGAGTAAAACTAGTCAAGATTTAATTTAATAAAATAATTAACTGCAATCTTTTTTGCAGGGTGCAAGACACCACACTCCTGAACTTACATATTTCAATTCTGCAATCATGCAAATATTTTAACTTATATGTTTCAGTTCTTCAGTCATGCCAATATTGAAAGAAAAGCAATATGTGATAAATGCATCACTGATAGCACACTATATATTTAAGTGTTGGAGCCAAAATGGCTGTCTAGAAACACTTTTCTCCACACATCAGGATCAGGAACTCTGTCACCAAACCACTTATTTAATGCCATTGTAAATAATTCAAAATTTATACAAAGTTTAACTCTTTCAGGTATTCTCCTCCAAAATATACTGTCCTATTAGTGATATATGTATTCCTAGTATTGGAGTTACTTTGAGGAACTATGGATTTGAAAGTATTATGTTGATAAGATATACTAAACAAGTGAATGTCCATGTTAAATAAGGCCCGGAGTGAATGGTCATGAAATACCTTATAAGCAAATAGCAAACTGCCACATATATATCTATCATGAATAGTATATAATTTCAAAGTGTGACATCTGTCAATGTATGCTATATTCTTAACTTTAAGAATTTGTTTAGTAAACTATCTCTGTACCTTTTCCAAGCAATTAAGTTGGTCAGCAGTGTATGAACAAAAAATGCTGTTATATTCTATGATGGGTTTTGCATGTGCTTCATATAAAACAATTAAACTTCATCTCTAGTAGTAATATTTTTAAAAATAAAATACTACTTTCTTTATTTAGTTTTCAAAGACTATCAATTTGTCTTGTAAACAAAAATTTGGATGAAATCATAATACCCAAATCCTTATAATTAATAACCTCTAATAATGCAAAAGATGACAGTAAAACAATTTTTCTAATTTTTGATTTTCCAAAGAACATGACATTGCACTTAGTTTCACTGAACTGAAAACCCAATCTAGATGCCAATCTACTAATTACTGACATATAGGAATTAATTACATCAAAATCTTCATCTTTATTTGCAAAGAATGCAACTTTACATTAATTTGCATATTTGCTAATCCAAAAATGTCTACTAACTGGGATAGTGCTAAAAACTAAGAGGAATAAAAATGGACTCAGAACAGATCCTTGCAGGACAGCAGATAAGACTTTATCTGAACCTGTCTTACTACCCTGAATCACAATTATCTGAGAATGATCAGTTAACCAAATTGATACCTGCCTAATTATAAAGGAGTTTATTTTTTAATGTTTAAATAACTGTCTCATGAGATAATAAATTAAAGGCCTAAGTCAAGTTCAAATAAATTGATCCAGTACTTAAACCTAAGTCCAAGGCTTTGGTGATTATTATTATACAAACTCACTATATTGATTAATGTAGTACAGCCTTTAATAATGTCCTGTTTCCTAAGATTTACATTGTTATCCAAAAGTGAAAAAAGACAGCTTTCAAAACATTTCACTATGACTGATGTTAGGCTAATTGGACAATAATTCTTAACTTCCAACTTATTTTTCTCTGTGTCCTGAACTTCTTCTTCTGGCTTTTCCTGGTTAGGGGTCACCACAGCGGATCACCTGTCTGCTCATGACTGGCAGAGGAGTTTTGTGGTGTTGAGTTGCCAGCCCAGCACCCAACTTTCCAAAGAAGGAACACACTCACACCTAGGGCCAATTTTAGAGTGTCCAATCCACCTACAGCATGTCTTTGGGATGTGGGAGAAAACCGAAACACCTGGAGGAAACCCACGTGACCACAGGTAGGACATGCAGACTCCGCACAGAAGACATCCCAGCCGAGGATCGAACCAGAGAACCTCTTGCTGTGAGGCAGCAATGCTAACCGCTGCACCACCATGGCTGCCTTTTTTGCTGTGTCCTGAACTAAACTTACTTAAAGGAATTAGGTACAATATCATATTATATTGTAAAAAAATTGTTAAATGTATTATATAATACAGGTTCAATAGAGTTTAGCTAGATTAAACATTGAATCGCAGGAATTTTATCAGGCCCCCATAGTTTTTGACTTTTTAATCTTATACAATGCATCACTTAATACATCTGAGGTAATCAATGGACAAGAAGTTGTACAATCAACATCTGTATTAACTACTAAGTTTGTAAGTTTAGTATAATTATTGGGAAAATGCTGGTTAAATATATCAGTAATAAGTGTATAGTCTGTAAGAGTGTTTCCATTCACCTCAATAGTTCTTAATTGAGGTGCTATATTACTATTATAACTCAAATATTTAAAATGTTTCTTCTTCTTATCTAATTCTTTCACTAAACTGCTCTCATAATTACTTTTCTTTTTTATTCTCCCATTTCAAAATTTTGCAACAAACTTTCTTTTCAGCATCAAATTGCTATATTTTGTAAACTAATCTTAGTTTCTTTTTCCTTTTAGATAACATTGGGAGTTTAAAACTCACCCCAAATGGAAGACCTTTAATATTTTTCCAAAGTATCATAAGAAACAGTATTTTCATACATTGTCATAGGATATTCTGAAAAATAAGATATCAGACTCAGTCTGGGGTGAAACTGCCTACCAGTCAATGCTTAATTGGCTAGTGGTAGCATTGTTCTTGTGGGTCACTTGTAAAGTGCTTTTACATTATGAGGACTAGGGTTATTCATCTTGTGGCCTGAGACATTTGTTTGGTCTGAGTTGGTAAATGCACAGAAGGACTCATAGCATAGTCGTTGTATTGGCCAGAGGAAACATAAGTTAGTTTTCTATTTTTTCTGTGCTGCTATAAATCTTGAGTGTTTGGGTGGGTTAGCAGTGCCCTGTACAGTAGCAAACACCAAGAGAGCAAATTTTGTCTGTAGAGTGGTCCATAAAACTGTTCCCTGTAAAGCAGAAATATAGAGCAAATACCTTGTGCGCTGACAAACTTAGAGCAGCTACTTGGATGTCAAGTGGCAATACTTACAGATTTAGTAGAATTAAGTATTGTGTAAAGATTAAAGATAGTAGAATTTAGTAATGTGTTTCATAATCTTAACCAATAAAGCACCCTTATTAGTGTACACCATCACAGTATCCTTAACAACCTTCCACGTACCCCACACCCTTGTAGATCACCAGTCAACAAAATAGACAGAATGGAATGCAATTTCTTAACTTTTCTGTAGACAACTTGGTGGATATGGCATCTTGAGAAATTGCAGCAATTGTGTCATGTTTACTGACAAGCACTTAATCCTTAAAGAAGCAGGCACTGTATGCGAGAGCAGTATTTACACATTGACACTGGAGATGAAACTCTCACATATAAGTGCACATCAGGTTGTCAAAACCTCGCACACTACTGCCACCTCACATAGCACATAAAACACACACACACAGAAGAACCTATGTTGAGGCACTAAAACCAATCTTCCTAAATGACAAAGATCACTGAGACTATCAGTTGTCAAAGGTATATCTCAACAAACCCAGGGGCACTCAGAAAAAAACATCTAATGCCACACATATTATTGCTTTCAGAGGAGACCCACATACTAAGCCCCTAAGGCAACTAAACACATTTCCCAGGACTGTCATCATATGGGACTCATTGTACAATATACTGATGCCCCTCTAACAAGGATGAACAATAAAAGATAACTGTTCATTGTTTATCTGGAGCCAAGGTCCTCCCAATCATAATACTTTCTACAGCTATGTCATAAACCTCAATGACAGCACAATGCAATACTCTGAACTGGTGGTGAATGGTGCTACATTCACTGAGCCTGGCAATATGGAGAATCAATTAGTGGACAGATTTAGTTTCAATCCTCTCACCAGCAGCAACCTCCCAAAAATTCCTTCATACATAACCCCTCCAAATATAACTAGGAAGCATGTACTGGTTGCACTCACTAAAGCCAAGAACATGGCATCAGTGGGCCTTATTAACATCCCAGTATTAATTCTGAACTGTCTAAAATATGACTTATCAGGATCCTTGGAGTCATTATTTACATATAGTTTTAAAAGCCTTTCTGCCACATGAATGGAGGATTGTGATCATCATATATCTTCATAAGGGAGGACCTCCAACAGATCCTGGAAGCTATGGATCCCTTAGTCTGATTAGTCCTATTTGCAATGGAAAGAATTATCATGGAAATTATCAAGAAGGATATAGGAGACCTCCAGACACTGGATCCATCCCAGTTTGACTTTGTGAAAAGAAGGTCATGTTTACTGAATCTGGTGGACGTCTTTGAAAAGGTCACTAAGGCAATAGATGAGGGGGAAATATTGCCTACCTAGATCTGATCAAAGCATTAGACACATTACCCCACTCAGGCATTGCCAGCAAACTTATGGAACTGGTTATAAACCCCTTTATAATACGCTGGATAGTACACTGGCTCACTGATAGGATGTGAGAGGTAAGAGTCCGTGAGGCCACCTCCACAAACAGGTCAGCCAACAGTGGAATCCCACAGTGTACTGTGTTAGGCCCCCTTATCTTTGGCATCTTATATTCAGTTGTCAAAGCCAGTTTCAAAGGCCTTTGGCTAACGAGATTTGCAGATAATTGCAAACTGAGAGCACCCATTGAATCCTTCCCCTTCAGGAAGGTTTATCACAAACAAATGCTTGGTGACAAGACCATGGCTTAAAACTCAATACCAAGAAATGCATTATAGGAACTTTTGGGAAACCTGCCACCCTGGGTAACTACATCATCAATAACAGACCCTTAAACATTGATACAATAGTCAGGAATCTGGAGAGTAACCTAACCTTCAACCAACATATATCCAAGGTAGTAAGAAAATCTTTCCATGTTGCTCAACTTATAAGCAAGGGCATGGCATCTTGGACTCGGGAGGTCATCATACCACTGTACTTGGCATTTATCAGGCCCATCATAGAGTATACTGCTCCCTTCAGTGTGTAACTGACCAGGCACATGCAGCAACTGAAATGTCCTTTTAAAACAATACAGGGAGTAAACATAATGTCTGTGCTGATCACCTCAAAGCCCTGTCTTCTGAGAGGTGACATTTGTCTGGCATACTAGGCATTCCTGGATTCTGTTTTGATGAGCCCTCTGCACATTCACAAAACAAACAGTATCAGATCGGCTATATTAAAAGATCTAAATGTTGCTTGCATTATAAATTGGGCATACTGGAGAGACAGACAAATCTCATTCTCTGCAACAGGTGCCCCATCCATATGTGACAGATTTCCTCCTGTCCCTATTTAAGTGCAAACTGGACTAATGGATGGGTAATAGGAAATTCACCCATGGCCTAGCATCCATGTCCATGATGGATAGAGGCAGTCAGTAAATCACCCCTATATAAATCAAATATGTGGGTTAGATTTGGGTTGTAAGGTATGAAAATATGAATATGGCCATGATTCAAAGGAAGAATAACAGTTAGTGGATCAAAACACTCCAGATATGAAAAGTAGAATTTCTCATTCTTATCTGTTCCTTAAACCATTGTTGCATGTTACCAATTGTTTTTTATACTGACACAATATACACCTGGATTCAGCCTCTGCCTACCTAACTCATATTTGTTTAAGTTGTACTTTAACTACTGATACCACATTACAAGCTATACAGCAGATGTATTTATTTATTTATACAGTTTGTTATCTGGAGTAGAGCACTGGTTGCATTGTATCAATTTTGGTCTGAGCCCAAACTGAGAACACAGATCAAGTGGAAAAAATAAACTAAATAACTTATACAATAAAAACACACACACACTAAAAAACAAAAGAATAGTTAATACACAATAGAAACAATGATTAAAGAAGGTAGTCCACAGAAATCAGTATGTACAACATTTAAATCAGATAGAATAGTAACATGTTAAGAGTTAGAGAAGATATGCTTTAGCGAAAAGGATTGGCAGCATCTGCTGGAGATTATGTTGACTAGTTTATGTGGCCTGAACCAGACCATTCACAAACAGTTTGTGCTGTGAAATGTTCTTTAAGTTGTGCCTGAAAGGAAGAGGAGTTAGATAGGTCTTTAAGATTTGAAGGACTGATGCCTGAGGCCCTGAGTGGCTGTGAGCCTGAGATGTATGATTATATGATGGAGGCTACCTTAATAACCTGGAGACAAGAGAATAGCAGGAGTTTTCTTTCAGGAGCTGGGAAAGTTGTGAGCCAAGGACTAGATTGGCTCACTGCTGCACTGGCAGCAGGTTGGTTTTAGCTAGTGTAAGGCAGAGGTTATCTTCCTTTGCAGAAAGAATAATGAAGGGGCCAATTTGTTTGGACATTGTTTGGATGGTGGTAAACTTTCTTTTGGAGGTGGATGCTACAAGAGATAGGCCGTACTCAAGTTAGGCTAGCAAAATCCATTTTCCAATAGCTGTTAGAAAGCATCACTTGATGTATGAGCAATGTTAAAAGAGACAGCAGTTATAAATGGATCACAACCTTCCACATACTTGACTGCAAATATGACTCACATCAGGAAAACATTGAGCCTTAGAAGATGTTACAGTTAAAATAATAACTGTCTACTACTGCTTTCTGTTCTGCATCAAGGTTAAGTTAATTTATGTGATGGTCAGGATATCAATGTGGCCAAAAGCAATTTGTTTAGTTTTTGCCTTATGACTCAAAGTATACTATACTATAGCTACCAGTGTCTACAGAAAGCTTGTCCACATTACCATCCTCAGCATTTCTGAAAATGTTATCTGCCATCTCACACCAAGAAACAGCAGAACTGTCTTGTGGATTGTCCTACTTCATTATTTGTAAAAGAACATCATCTGCCTGAACCTCCTGATGACAGTTCTGTTCTCTGTACAACTTCAACAGACTTGCTTACTCCCTTCTCCATGGATACAGCAAAACATTGTTCATTTGTAATATTCAACACACAGAAATCATTGTTTACATTATGGAGCTCCATACTGAGTAACATTTTCTCCAAATTCTCACTTTCTACATCTAAACTCTCCATACATTTTCTCTCCTTTTCCATGCTTCTGCGTCCCTTTGGATCTTCCTTGCTACAAAGAGCCCTTCATTGACTTCTAGAAGCTCGAAGGAGTAGGCAAAGTTCCATGATGCCCTGGCCAAATTATACCCAGTCGTTTAAATGTCATTGTATTCTCTCTTGACTAGAGGCTACTAGCCATTGGGACTGACCTGATTAACAAAAGGATAAATAAAAATAAATATTTACAAATAAATGTATACCATTCCACTGTACAGCTCTACTTTCAGTCTATGGGATTTTCTCTTCACAGTACTTTTTTACTGAAAGTTACATGGATATATTAGCAATTCATGGTCTGCACTCTTGTGGGAGAAGAGGCTGGACTCTACCCTTCTGAGCTGGGAATTTCTGGTTAAAGGCTTATAGTGCCTGCATATTTGAACTGTTTCTTACTAAATTGGTACACCTTGTTTGCTGTAGCATAGACTAGATCCAGGCCTGCTGAATCTAGCTTTGTTTGTATAACTTGAGCACTAATCTAGGCATTCTTTAAAGTATTCAATTGTATTTATTACTGCTTGGTAGTAACTTGATTAAAGTGTAGCTATCATTCTAAGTCTTTTGGATTAACTCTTTACATTCGAGTGACACCTCCAGGTGCATCTGCAGTTAACTCCTACGGACACCTCTAGGTGTCAAATATTGCTTGTTCATATTTGTATCAATAATTACAAAATTTTGCTATGTACAAGGTTTTAAAAGATTTCATCTTAAATCTTATACAATGGCAAACTTAACTGCATTAATATTTGACCTCTGTCTAGTGCAGGTAAACAGATAGCAACTGTTGTTTTTATGATATTAATTTATATAGATATAATGTTCACATTTTTCTAAATATCTCAACAACCAAGTAACACACACAGAACTCCTTAGCCTCTTATGAAAGCTCTCATATAGAGAAATAAAATTCTGCTGACGCTATGTGTGTAACTTGAGTGATTGCTGAGATACTGTAAGTTGTTTACGAAGTACTACAAACCTAATAGTTACAGTGTTTATTGTGCCTTATAAAATTCAGTTTAAGACCTAGAACCTAAAGAATACTACCACTATAAAAATAGTTTGTGCTGAAGGGCTTGCCATTTATACTTCTTTCATAACCCCTATGGTTCCAGAGATATGAACATTTGTTTGAAATTTGAGGACATAATTCGATTCTGTCAAAAGGCTTAAGCTCCGCCCATTGGAAGTTACAGTGCAAACTTCCTGAGCTCCACTGGAGTGAATGAGTTAAGCACTTGGGCTCAGACCAGTTGTTTTACATTAGGAAGGTTTGTGGCCTGCACTGTGGTGGCAGGACAGGTAGCTTACATCCTTCTAAGTTGGGAACTGCTGATTGAGGGCTCAGTGTCTGTTATTCTAAAAGTGTATTAGTTCTGGTTTAAGCACTTGGGCTTCAGGCCAGTTATTTTACGTTAAGAAGGTTCGTGGTCTGCACTCTTGTGGGAGGAGAGGCTGGACTCTGCCCTTCTGAAGTGGGAATTTCTGGTTAAAGGCTTATAGTGCCTGCATATTTGAACTGTTTCTTACTGAAATTGGTACACCTTGTTTGCTGTAGCATAGACTGGATCCAGGCCTGCTGAATCTAGCTTTGTTTGTATGCTTGTTTGCTTGTTATTTCCCTGAAACTCTAATTTCACCTAAAACATGGCTTTTCAGTGCTTCTGTGGATCCCTAGTGACATCTGATTTGCTTACTGTACTTATTTCCTTGTTTCACTTGAAAGAAAGTTACTGTTTGTCATTTTTGCATTTAAGTTACCTGTAACACATTGCATTTAAGTTACCTGCACTTGATCACTAAAGCAATTATATAAGTCAGCACTAAAAAATTAAAAGCACTACACCCTCACAAACTCCCCTTGAGTACCACGTTCCCCATTGGCCCTTTTTTTTTTCAATTATAAAGGAATTCCTAATACTATTCTAGCATGTCCAAAGGTCAGTTGTTAATCTCCTCTCTGGTCCAGCTGGTGAATCTGGGAATCTTGAGGCAATGTTACAACTGCCTCATGTACACAGACAACCCTCTCCTCCTCACAACAAATTCCAACACATGTGAGAGATACAACCATATAGCCAAACTGGAAGCTAAGCTCTCTCAACTCAGTACTAGCAAAACCTGTCAGGAGGAGAAGGAAACCACACTCACTACAATTCCAGTCTCACATAGACCTACCACGACAACAAACCAAACACATAAACACACAAAAACATACTTGGAGGCTCTAAATAAAAATCTGCCAAAGCAGCAGAGACCTCCAAAGCAGACACCCAAGCAACCGCTACCCCAAAACAAAACACGTGCAACACATAGCTCACAAAGCCAGTGTGCCAAACAGTCATAGCCCTTAAGGCTAAACAACACACTTGATACACTTGTAATAGGTGACTCTATCGTCAGGCACACTGACATCCCGCTCAACAGGCTGAACAAGAAGGTCATGGTGAGCTGCCTGTCAGGCGCTAGGATCCGCCACATAACACAAGCACTCAGGTCACTCCAAGGCGAGTACAAATATGACTCAGTCATTGTCCATGCTGGTGTGAATGACCTGAGACGTACCTCCCTGGACTACATGAAAAGAGACATAGAGGAGCTCACTGAGCATGTGGCCCAGGCCGGTATGACCCTGACCTTAAGTAGCATCTTACCCTCACCAAGAATGATGCCACAATATGAAGACAAGATGATCAATTTCAACAATTGGCTTAAGTATTGGTGTCATTCAAAGGGGATCCAATGTCTGTCAGCCTGGGATGACATGCTCGACAGGCCACGATGCTTTGCTAGGGACGGTTTGCACCTGTCACCCCTGGGCTTTTGGATATTGGCAAAGGCTCTTGCTACCTCCATACTGCCTTTTTTAGGCAAGGCTCAAAAGACAAACCCACCTCCATAGGTATCACAAGGGATAAGAAACTAAGAGTAATGCTACTCAACGCCAGAAGTCTAAACCTCAAGATGCATGCACTCAAAACTCTCTTTAGCAAGGAGAACAGCGATATCTGTGCAGTAACAGAAACCTGGTTCAAGGCTCCCGAGAGCACCCCAGCACTACCAGGTTATACCTCATACCATGCTTTTCAGCCCCAAAACTTGGACCAAACCAGAAAAGGAGGGGGAGTATCAATATTCGTCAAAGATACCCACACCTCCAGGTTGGTGGCACAGCACGAAGCATCAGAGACTATCCATGTGCAACTAACAGTGGGTAAAACTGCCTTCCAGTTTATAGCCTGCTACAGACCACCCTCCCAAACCCAGGAACCCCACTCTGCCTTCCTGAGAACACTGAAAAATATGAAGGTCTCTCCAAACACCATTATATTGGGTGACTTCAACTGCCCAAACATAGATTGGGAGCATTACTCTAGCTCCAACACACTAGCTCAAAGGTTCCTAGAATTTATAAACTCAAATGCTATGGAACAACTTGTTACCACTCACATAAGAGGGGAAAACATACTGGACCTGATCATCACCAACATGGGGACTCTATGCTCCAGACCAGAAGTGTATCCCTCACTGGTAAGATCAGACCATAAACTAATCTCACTGGATATTCACATCCCGACCCCACCTCATGCCCAGAAAACCACAGTGAAAAACTTCTCTAAAGCAAATTTCACACTCCTCAAAACTGAGGTGGAATCCTTCAAAGCCCCCGGGCCTGTAGATAATATGGCCCAGACCGCAGAATCCTTTATAAACGCATTCTATGAACACCATCAGGAATGCATGGATCATGCAATCCCAAATAAAGCCAAGACCCAATCCTCCAAAGGCAGATGTCCTGTCTGGTGGACCCCAGCCATAAACAAACTATACAATAGAAGGAGGAAGCTACTACATGATAGAGCAAAATCCCAAAAAGGGAAGACATCTCTGATCAGTGTTAGCAAAAAACTACGGGCACTCATAAAATCGTGTAAGGCCAGCTTCGAGAGAAAAATTGCACAGGACACTAAGGATAATCACAAGGCTTTCTTTAGTTATGTTAGGAACCTGGGTGGGAATTCCCAGATATGCTCAGAATTAGTCCAAAATGACAAAAAATACTCCGAACCCACAGACATTGCCAACATCCTAGCTGACAGGTTCAGTGCAAACCCCTCCCTCCCCACCAAAAGGGCAAATATCTATCCCAGCAGACTGCTGCCTCCCTGACATCTCAGATGCTCAGGTAAGAGCCGCCCTCTCCAAAGCAAAAAACACAGCATCAATGGGACCAGACGGTGTCCCGGGCTGCGTCCTACATGAACTCCAAGAAGAGCTAAACCCAAACATAAAACTACTGCTCAATCTCAGCCTTACCACAGGATATGTACCCAAAGAGTGGCATACAGTAACAGTGGTCCCTCTCCACAAAGGTGGTGCCTCAACGGATCCTGGAAACTATCGCCCCATAAGCCTGACTAGCTTGGTCTGCAAAGCTATGGAAAGGATCATCATGGACCTCATAAAAAAAGATATTGGGGACCTACAGACACTGGATCCTACCAAGTTTGGCTTTATTAAGGGCAGATCCTGCCTCTTAAATCTGGTTGATTTCTTTGAAACAGTCACCAAGGCTATTGACGAGGGGAAGGTGGTCCACACAGCCTACCTGGACCTTGCAAAAGCCTTCGATACAATATCCCACTCGGGCATTATAGATAAGCTCACCAGCTTAAATATAAACCCCTATGTCACAAGATGGGTTGCAAACTGGCTCAAGGACTAAACCCACATGGTTAGAATTGCTGGAGCCATGTCACACTCCAAACCAGTTACAAGTGGCATCCCACAAGGCTCAGTCCTGGGACCTCTCCTGTTCGGTATATATTTCTCGGAGGTACAGGCCAACATGGAAGGACTGTGGCTGACCAAGTTCACAGATGACTGCAAACTGGGCGCTATAATCGACTCTCCAGCCGACACAAGCATCCTCCAAAAGGGCCTCATAGAAACAGACAACTGGTGCCAGAGCCATGGCCTCAAGCTAAATGCCAAAAAGTGTATAGTCATCCCCTTTGGCAAAAACAAAGTGCCCACAAATTACCACATAGGTGGTAATCCATTATGTATGGAAGAAGTAATTAGGGACCTGGGGACCCAAGTTGATAGCAATCTCTCATTTGACAACCACATGGCCAAAGTGGTTAGAAAAATATTTTATATAGCCCACCTAATCATGAAGGGATTCACATCTAGATCAGGGGAGGTCATCGTGCCTCTTTACTCATCCCTCATCAGGCCCATAATTGAGTACAATGCCCCTTTTGGGATGTACCTTACCAGACACCTGCAGCAACTGGAAAGACCCCAAAAGTACCTCACCAAGAGGATCAAAGGGCTCAAACAGATGCCATATGCTGCCCGGTTAAAGAAACTCCAGCTCTACTCAGTGGCATACCACCTAATCAGAGGCGATCTGTGCCTGACGTATAAAGCCATGTCCAACCCAGAATTAATGGACATGCTGCACCTCAGAAAATCCAAATCCCATCGAGCTACACGCTCGAGAGACTTGAACCTCAGCACTGAAATAAATAGGACATGCTGGAGGGACAGATTCATAACCCAGAGGCTCCCTTCACTCTGGAATAAAATCCCAGTCCAGGCTAGGCAGAGTCCCTCATTGACTCTCTTCAAGAGGAATCTTGATGAGTGGATGGGGAATCGTAGGTTTACCCCAGGTACCACTTCTGTGTCACTGTTAGACAGAGGCACAGTATACTAACCTTGAAAAAGGGCATAGCAAAATTAATTTAAAATGTGTGGCGAAAGCCATACACACTCTGGCTAGGCTTATAAATGCCCTAGGGCAGATAGCCTAATATGAACCTATGCACCTATGAACCTATAACTGCAACATAAACTATCTTACTAGATAACACTGTAAAATACACCATACAACTTTCTCATTTTTGAAGAAAAAAAATTGGTGTGGCTTTCTAGGCATACATACATATTCTTATCACCAGATAATGACTAAGTGTAATTAAAATGCATGTGAGGAAAGGGTGAAACATTGGCTAAAGGGTAAGGGGAGAATAGAACAACCACAATATTGGAGAAAAGAAGTCGGGCAACAAAGATGTGAAAGAGTGTGAATGAAAGATGATACACAGAGTTAGAATGTGCTGTAATAATTATAATATGAACCACTTATCTGCTACTTATTCAGCTCTCTCTCTCTCTCTATATATATATATATATATATATATAGATATATATATATATATATATATATATATATATATATATATATATATAGGTCTACTTCAGAACAACGAAATCTCACAACATCAAAGACCAAAACACCGAGACCAAAACAATGAAACCCCACAACACCGAAAACCATGTACGTATAACACACAAAAACATACACAAATACATACACAACTGCCCCAAACTACCAACCACACGACCCTACACTACAAATAGGCAGGGGGGCAAGTCCTCTGCACCCCCCACACCCCCTACTTAAATATTCTAACTCTGAGATCGCACAAACAGACACACAAGGCAAACTCACACCCACACACTACAGTCCCTCACACACACACACACACACACACACACACACACACACACACACACGCACACACACACACACACACACACACACACACACACACACACACACACACACACACACCACAGTCACAACACACACTTACACACAGCACACCCCTCAAAATACACTTACACATATATACTCACCCACAGCGGAACACCAAAAGCGCTAAATCAAAATCCCGTAACACCGGGATTTTGAATTTCGTGCTTTTTGGTGTTCTACAGTTTTGTTATTTTGGTCTCTTTCAAAATACTTTAGATGTTCTGGTCTTTCGGTGTTTTGAAGGAGACCCATGTATATATATATATATATATATATATATGTATATATATACATATATATATATATATATATATATATATATATATATATATATATATATATACATATATATATATATATATAGATCTGTATAGATATCTCTTTATCTACATTTATCTATATCTAATTATTTCTATATCTATAAGAATACACACACACACACACACACATACACACACACACACACACACACACACACACACACACACACACAAGCAATCAGATATGACTATACAATGTGTATCAATAAAAATTGGGATATCTTGAATCAAATATATTATTGATTTTTTTTTTTTTAATTAAACAAAAATGATATAAAAAACAGCAGGCAAAACTGTATTTGCTCAAAAAGTAGTTTACTGATTCCAAAACTACCACAACAACAGAACATTTGTTGTATACTTTTAAGTATGTTATCTCAGAAACAGCTTACAACAAAAGGGGTTCCACAGGGCCCAGGGATTGGACTACTGCAATGCTTTGTATTTATTCACAATCTACCTTATGATGTCCCATACATCAATTGCGTACTGTATGCAGATGACATTGTATTTTTAAAAGAACATAAATCACAATAAATAAAAAGTCAAAAGAGGATTTTGCCCAGGAAAATAAATGCCTCTTATCTAATAATTAATGCAAAAGTCTGCTGTCATGGTACTAGGAACTCAGAAGAAACTTCCTAAAGCTCAATTTGTAAAAAGATTAAGGATCTGGAAAGAATAACTATAACATCAACTGAACTATAGCTGTACCTGGGAGTCTGTTAAATAACAAGTTATCCTTTGGCAAACATATAGAACCAGAGCCATAGCTAGCTCATTTGGCACTGGTGTCTCTCCTTGGTCTGACACTCTTCACATTTATATAAGGAGTATTAATTAAAAAAAAAAAAAAAAAAAAACAGAGCGGCCTATCAAGTCCCCAGTGATGACATGAAGTATTGCCTGCTATGCCAGGAGAAGCAGGGTAGTGGATATGTAACATATACCAGTATAGCTAGAGGGAGATTTGTAAAGAATTATATGTCATTTGTAATGGAAATGATTTGTACAGGTGCATGTGTTGAAAATGTTTACACTCCTCCCAGTCTAGTGGCATTAGTTCATTCTACCTAACAGAGAGAGAGCATTTGTGAAGGCCAACCCACTTAGATACTTAATCTTGAAATAACTTCTGTTCCAGCTTTCTCCTTTTCCACTTTACTTAAAAAAAAAAAAAAAAAAAATCTAAGCTTGTTTCCCCCCTTTCCTGTAATGAGTCTAGTCCAGATGCAGATTTGCTGTATCCAGGACCATTTGTAAGCTCCTGAAGCCCCAAGCCTTTCTGTGCTGGAGGGAAGCCTTCTAGCTTATCAGTGGGAGTGGTGAAGAACTAGGTAACCTCTCTACCACATAAGAAATGGTTTCTGGCCCAGAAATTGTAGTTATTGGCCATTTGGGCAGTTTTTCCATCTCTCTTAACTTTCTGATTTAAAAGCCCGCATTTGCACTTGTTTCCCCCCCCCCCCCCTTTCCTGTAACTACAGTCCAGATACAGATTTGCTGTATCCAGGACTGTTTGTAAGCTCCTGAGCCCCCCCCCCAAGCCTTTCTGTGTTGGAGGGAAGCCTTCTAGCTTATCAATTGGAGTAGTAAGCACTAGGTAGCCTATCTACCACAAGAGGAGAGCTTTCTGGCCCAGATTTGTGGTTTATTGGTAATTTGGGCAATTTCTTCCATCTCTTTCAACTTTCCAGCTTAAAAGCCTGTGTTGTGCTTGTTTACCCCTTTCCTGTAACTAGTCTAGTCTAGATACATATTTGCTGTGTCCAAGACTGTAAGCTTCTGAGCCCCCCAAGCCTTTCTGTGTTGGAGGGAAGCCTTCTAGCTTATCAGTGGGAGTGGTAAGCACTAGGTAGCCCATCTACCAAAAGAGGAGTGGTTTCTGGTCCAGAAATTGTAGTTTATTGGCAGTTTGGGCAATTTTTCCATCTCTCTCATCTTTCCGGTTTAAAAGCCCGTGCTTGCTCTTGTTTCCCACCTTTCCTGTAACAAGTCTAGTCCAGATACAGACTTGCTGTATCCAGGACTGTTTCCAAGCTTCTGAGTGGTGCCAGAGTCTGCTCTTCAATTTTTCCCTAGATCTACTAGTTCTCTTCTCTCCTGCACTTATACTAGCTTATTAGTCTAGCACTTTACCAGACTTCTTGTAGCAATTATTGTAGCACACAAATGCTACCAGCACTAAATGCTCTACAAGGAAACAGATCTAGTACTTAATATCAATGCCCACCCCACAAGGCATGTCTAAAAGCTAGTTCCCTGTGCTTTCTCCTATTAACCTGGTGAACCTGGGCATCCTGAGGCAATGTAGCAACTGCCTCATGTACACAGACAACCCTCGCCTCTTACCTTCCAACACTCAGACTTGTGAGAGATGCACTTATATATCCAAACTGAAAGCCACACACTCTCCAGCCAAGACCGGAGTAGCTGGTCAAGAGCAGAAGGTCAACATTTGCACCATACCACATGGAACACATAACCCTCCAGAACACACACCAGCACTGCCTTAACATAAAAACACAAACCACACACCCACCTTTGCAGAGGCTCTCAATAAAAATCTACCTAAGCAGCAGAGCCCTCTAAGGCAGAAATGCATTCAGCCACAACACAACACTATTCACGAGACACACGAATCTCATAAACAGTGTGCCACTCATTCAAAGCCCCTAAGGCGAAACAGCATTCCCAACACACTAGTCATAAGTGACTCGATAGTGAGGCACACTGATGTCCCACTCATTAGGATGAATAAGGAGAAAGTAACAGTCAGCTGCCTGTCAGGTGCCAGGATCCAACACATAACGCATGCACTCAGGTCAACAACAGATACAAATATGACTCTGTCATTGTACAAGTGACATTGTATAAGTGAAACTTTCAGTAGTGAATTTTAGTCTTCTGTTAAGTACAAACTTGCAGTTTTAAAAGTACTGTATTTTCATTTTTTCTGTTTCCTAATTGTGTGTTTCTAAACAGTCTGCTGTGTGTCTCTCTGCAGTTATTTTGCTATAAGAAGGGGTGGTGTTATCACTTCTTTGTTGTCTGATATTTAATAGCCTAGAGGGATTCCTCTGTACTTTAAGTGCTAGCCACAAAGTTTGAGAAATCATTTTATGCTCAACTCCTGAGAGACTTGCTTGGCTACAAATATCTGCATTACAATCTGAAGCTAAGTGAAACTTGCTGTAGTGAATTTTAGTGTTCTGTTCAGTACAAACTTGCAGTTTTAAAAGTACTGTATTTTCATTTTTTTCAGTTTCCTAATTGTGTGTTTCTGAACAGTTTTCTGTGTGTCTCTCTGCATTTAGTTCCCTACCCTCCCTCCCTGTTCCTGTGTTGGTATTAGTGTTGGTGGCTCTGGAATTGCCAGCCCCACCTGTAAGTCTGTATTAGAACACTCCTCCTGGGTCCATCTCATTTGCTCACTTAACTGAGTACAGTTAGATCATATTCTGAGTCTAGCGTTCACTCTACTTAATTTAATACAGAGAGAAGATTTGAGAAAATCAGCCTACTTAGGTTCTTCCTTCCTCTCTTCTTGCACTTAAAAAAAAAAAAATTTTTTGCACTTTATTCATTTGCTTTTATTGTATTTCTGTTTCCTCCAGCTTTATTTTACTTTTCTTAAAAGTACTCAATTTTATTTATTCTGCTGCATTTATTACTGCTTGGTCGTAGCCTGATTAAATTGTAACTGTTATTCTAAGTCTTTTGTTCTAAGCACTTGGGTTTCATACAGGCTGTTTTACATTAAGAAGGTTTGTGGTCTGCATTGTTGTGGCAGGACAGGTAACTTACATCCTTCTAAGCTGGGAATTGCTGAGTGAAGGCCCAGTGTCTGCTATTCTAAAAGTGTATTAGTTCTGGCTTAAGCACTTGGGCTTCAGGACAGTTATTCTACATTAAGAAGGTCAGTGATCTGCACTCTTGTGGGAGGAGAGGCTGGATTCTGCCTTTCTGAGCTGGGAATTTCTGGTCACAGGCTTATTGTGACTGCTTATTTGAACTGTTTCTTTCTGAAATTGGTGTGCATTGTTGCTGTAGCATAGACCAGATTCAGGCCTGCTGAATCTAGCTTTATTTGTATAACTTGAGCAGTGATCCAGGCCATCTTTTTTTGGAGAAGGTTCCCTTGCACCCTAGTAAGGAGGGGTGTGTAGATAGAACTTGTCTGATTGAAGACTGCTGGAACAGGGCTCAGTTTTGAACTTTTTTCAGGTTAACTGGGTAACTGGTTTAAATCAGTTTGTTCATTTTCTATTGTTTTATATATATATATATATATATATATATATATATATATATATATATGTGTGTGTGTGTGTGTGTGTGTGTGTGTTTATATATATATATATATATATATATATATATATATATATATATATATATATATAGATATATATAAAAATATATATATATATATATATATATATATATATATATATATATATAAATTGCACTTTATTCATCTGCTTTTACTGTATTTGTGTTTCTTCCTACTTTATTACTGGAGGCATTGACTACAACTCTGATCTGCAATATATAACAATAAGTGTCCTTTTCTGTGCTTTTAAACTTTTTTTTGAGTGCATCTGCTTTATTTTCTAAAAAAAAAAAAAAAAAAAAAAAAAAGAAACAAAAAAATATATATACTTGTTTCCCACCTTTCTAAGATAGTATAGTCCAGTTTTCAGGTTAGTGCTGAATTCAGGCCTGTATTACAAATCTCTGTGTTTGCCCATACCTTACTTGGATAGAAGAAAGTTTCTCTGTTCACCTTTGAGAGAGGGGAGCTTTGAGCAGCCTATCTGTCCCTGGAGGAGTGGTTTCAGCCCAGAAATTAGTAGTTTATTAGCCATTTTGTGCTAATTTCTATCTCTTTCATTTCCCTGCTATAAATACTGTATTTGCCCAGTTTTGCGCGGTGGGCAGCTTCGGTTAGCTAGGGTAAAACTATTCCCGGCTCCACAAAGTCTCCTCTTCAAATTCTCCCTTGGAACTAGACAAACTTTCAACTTAAGCACTCAAGCCATTCATTTCTCAGCCCAGCACTTGCTCAAAACTTATAGCAAGCACTTATAAACCCTAGCACTAGACCCTCCTGTACTGTACGGAAGGACAAGGCTCTCTATTTGACCTTACCAGACATCCAGTAAAACAGTTCACTTTACCTATCCAGACATGTCCAAAGGGCAGTTTCAGGTGTACTCTCCAGTCCAACTGGTGAATCTGGGCATTTTGAGGCAATGATACAACTGCCTCATGTACACAGACAACCCCCTCCTCCTACCACCAAACACTAATACATGCGAGGGATGCAGTTATACAGACAAACTAGAGGCTAAGCTCTCTCAACCCAAGACTGGATCAGACAGGAGAAGGGAAATACTTTCATCAAACCCCCAGTCTTACATAGACCCATTAAACCAGCACCGACAAAAAACACACATAAATACATGAAAACATACTCGGAGGCTCTAAATAAAAATCTGAAAAACCAACAGAGACCTCCAAAGCAAGCATCCAAGCAACCTCCACCCTCCCCCCCCCCAACACAAACCATGAAACACATACTTCACAAAACCAGTGTGCCATACAATCACAGCCCTTAAGGCAAAATAACATACCCAACATACTAGTAATAGGTGACTCTATAGTCAGGCACACTGACGTCCCACTCACTAGGCTGAATAAGGAGAATGTTACTGTTAGCCGCTTGTCGGGTGCCAGGATCCGCCACATAACACAAGCACTCAGGTCACTCCAGAACAAGTACAAATATGACTCTGTCATTGTTCATGTTGGTGTGAATGACCTGAGCCGTACCTCCCTGAACTACATGAACAGAGACATGGAAGAGCTCTCTGATCACGTAGCTCAGGCCAGTATGACCCTGACCCTGAGTAGCATCCTGCCCTCACCAAGAATGATACCATGGTATAAAGAAAAAAATCTCGATTTCAACAATTGGCTAAGTTTCTGGTGTCATTCAAAGGGGATCCAGTGTCTGTCTGCCTAGGATGACATGCTCGACAAGTCACGCTGCTTTGCTAGAGATGGCTTGCACCTGTCACCCTTAGACTTTCGAATACTGGCCAAGGCTCTTGCCACACCCATAGTGCCTTTTTTAGGCAAGGCTCAAAAGACAAACCCACCACTGTAAATAGCACAAGTAACATGTAACAAGTAACAAAAAACTGAGGGTAATGCTACTCAATGCCAGAAGTCTATACCTCAAAATGCATGCACTCGAGGCACTCCTCAGTATGGAGAAAATCGATATATGTGCAGTAACAGAAACCTGGTTTAAGGCTCCAGAGAGCACCCCAACACTACCAGGCTACAGCTCATATCATACATTTTGGCCACAGAACCCAAACCGAAATATAAAAGGTGGGTTCATATCCGTATTCATCAAGGATACCCACACCTCCAGGTTAGTGGCACAGCACGATGCTTCAGAGATCATCCACGTGCAACTAACAATAGGAAAAACTGCAACTCAAATTGTAGCTTGCTACAGATCACCCACTATGTCCCAGAACCCACATTCTGTATTTCTGGAAACAATGGGAAACATAAAGGTCCTACAAAGTTACCCAAACATTAACTGGGAGAACTACTCAAGTACTAACTCCTTTGCCCAACTTTTCCTAGAATTTCTAAACTCAAATGCCCTGGTTCAACTGGTCAACACTTTCACCAGAGGTGACAACATATTGGACCTGGTCATCACCAACATGGGCAACCGGTGTTCCACACCAGAGTTCAACCCCTCACTGGTTAGATCTGACCATAAACAAATCACTTTGGATATACAAATTCCACCCCCAGCCCCAGACAAGAAAACCACTGTGAAAAACTTTTCAAAAGCAAACTTCACATTACTTAAGACCGAGGTGGAAAGTTTCAAAGCCCCTATGCTGAAGGATAACACTATCCAAGCTGCAAAATCCTTTACTAATGCATTCTACGGGCAGCTACAAGAATGCATGGATCGTGCCATCCCAAGCAAAACCAAGACTCACTCCTCCATGAAAAGGAAAGCAGTCTGGTGGACTCCTGCCATAAACAAGCTATACAATAGAAGTAGGAAACTAGTACATAAAAGAGTAAAATCCCATCAAGGGAAGACATCCCTGATCAGTAACAGCAAAAAACTATGCTCCCCTCATAAAATCATCCAAGGCGAGCTTTGAAAGAAAAATTGTCAAGGACTCCAAAGATAACCACAAGGCATTCTTTAGCTATGTCAAGAATCTAAGTGGCAATGCCCAGATCTGCTTGGAGTTAGTGCAGAATGGCACAAAATACACTGAACCGACCAATATCGCCAACATCCTGGCAGACAGGCTCAGCGCAAACTTCACTCCCTCTCACCCCCAAAAGGGCCCATGAACATACCAGAAGAATGTAGAGTCCCTCAAATCACAGACACTCAGGTTAAAACCACCCTCTCCAAAGCCAAAAACACAGCATCAATGGGAGGGACGGTGTCCCAGGCTGTGTCCTACATGAGCTCAAAGATGAACTAACCCCTCACCTAAACACACTGTTCAAACTCAGCCTCTCCACAGGCTACATACCCATAGAGTGGCGCACAGCAACGGTTATTCTGCTCCACAAAGGTGGAGCTACAGCAGACCCCGGGAACTATCACCCTATAAGCCTGACTAGCTTGGTCTGCAAGGCTATAGAGCGCATCATCTGGAACTCATTAACAGAGACATTGGGAACCTCCAAACACTGGAACCTACCCAGTTTGGCTTTGTTAAGGGCAGATCATGCCTCCTATACCTGGTGGACTTCATTGAGACAGTTACTAAGGCTATAGATGAGGGAAAGGTGGTACACATAGCCTACCTAGTCCTCACTAAGGCCTTCAAAACTATTCCCCATTTTGGTATTATAGACAAGCTCACCAGCCTGAACATAAACCCCTACAACACAAGATGGGTTGCCAACTGGCTCATGGACAGAACCCACATGGTGAGAGTTGCAGGAGCTAGGTCCGACTCTAAACCGGTTACAAATGGCATTCCCCAGGGCTCAGTACTAGGACCCCTCCTGTTCAGCATATACTTCTCAGAGGTACAGACAAACACAGGAGGACTATGGCTGACCAAGTTCGCAGACGACTGCAAACTAGGGGCTATAATTGACTCTCCGGCTGACACAGACATCCTGCAAAAGGGTCTCACTGAGAAAGATACCTGGTGTCAAAATCATGGCCTCAAGCTAAATGCCAAAAAGTGCATAGTCATCCCCTTTGGAAAAAACAAAGTACCCATAAACTACCACATAGTTGGTAGTCCCCTAAATATGGAAAATGTAATAAAGGATGTGTGGACCCAAGTAGATAGTAATCTCACCTTTGATAATCACATTGCCAAAGTGTTTAGAAAATCCTTCTACGTGGCCCACCTAATCACAAAAGAGTTTGCATCCAGATCAAAAGAGGTCATTGTGCCCCTCTACTGATCACTCATCAGACCAATCATAGAGTACAATGCCCCATTTGGGATGTACCTTACAAGACACCTGAAACAGCTGGAAAGACCACAGAAGTACCTCACCAAGAGGATCTCTGGCCTCAAATAGATGCCCTATGCAGCTCGACTGAAGAAACTCCAGTTTTACTCAGTTGCATACCACCTACTCAGAGGTGATCTCTGCCTGACATACAAGGCCATGTCCAACCCAGAATTGAAGGACATGCTCCACCTAAAGAAAACCTTATCCCCATGAGCCACACACTCTAGGGATCTAAACCTCACCACAACAATAAATGGGACATGCTGGAGGGATAGATTCTTGTCCCAGAGACTTCCCATGCTTTGGAGCAAGATCCCAATCTACATTAGGCAGAGCTCCTCACTAACACTCTTCAAAAGAAAAACAAAGAAAAGCACTACTGTTGCGAGTCCACAAAACACAATTTATTTACTCAAATAAAATTAAGCGCTTTCGTCAATGCCAGTTGACTTCATCAGAATAACCCAATTGACATGAACATTATGTTTAACTATTACAGACTTGACAATGATTGGCTGTTACACCCCCCAATTATAAAACATTTTCTAAAAACATTTTCTTAAAAATTCTTTACAGAATGTTCAAGGCTAATGCAGGAAAATAACTTATTTAAAAAAAAACAAGTTCTCATATTTGTGCTACAATTTATCACAGGGAATAATGTTATATTGGTGCAGACTCAAATGAAATAACAAGTATTTAGATACATTTGTGTGTTTAAATGCATAATCTCATTTAAATCAATTTAAAACATTTAAACATGCCCTGCCTTTTCTTTAAGTATAGTTAATATAGTTAAATAGTCATTCAAGCCCGGGGGAAAATTTGTGGCTAATCTTAGTTGCCATAAAAGTTCTTTCTTGTTTAAAGCATTTTGCCAATCTCCACCCCTGACATCAATATCCACCAGGTCTAATATAGCAAATTTAAAACCACTGTGATCAACACATTGAGTACTATGCTTGTACAAAGCGTTGGTTTCCTTTTTGTTCTTTATATCGTACAGATGTTCATATATTCTAGTTTTGAATAACCTTTCTGTCTTCCCAATATAGAAAGAAGTACAAGTGTTACACCTAGCGATATATACCAGTTTGCTTGAATAACAGTTACCTCTTCTTAAATAGACTGTGCTCTTGTTTTTATTATCTAAAGAAATAAGGTTATCTTGCAGAATGTAAGAGCAATAAGCACACCTACCACAAGGTCTACTACCATTTATATTTACCCGTTCACCTTGGTTTTTATTTTTATTTTTGTTTTCTAAAATTGTTTTTAGGTTAGGGCCAATCTTAGTGGAAAATATAGGCTTCTCACCTAAAACTTGGAAAATTTCATTATTAGTTTTGAAAATACTCCAGTTTTTATAAAGTATTTCCTTGACCTGTTGGTATAAGGGACTATATTGTATAATACATGCTTGTTGAAAATCAACTTTCTTGACAGTCTCATTAGTTATTCCTGCGTTGTTGGTTCTATTTAAACCTCTACCTAATAATGGAATATATTTTGTATCCCAGTCCCTTAATACTCCACTGAGTATTACATCAATAAAATCACCAGGGCAACCTCTATCAAGGAACATGTCTTTTAAATGAGTGAATAACTCTTCAAAAGAAACCTTGACGAGTGGATGGGAAACAGAAAGTTTACCTCGAGGATGACTTCAGTAGTTCTGCTGGACACAGGCACAGGGAACTATTCTAAGGGGATGGCAAAAGCTAACACATTCTAGCTAGGCTTATAAATGCCTTCAGGCAGATAGCCTAGTACCCACCTATGAACCTATGAACCTATGAACCTAAGAACATGTGGGTGTGAATGACCCGAGACGTACCTCCCTGGACTATGTGAAAAGAGACATGGAGGAGCTCTCAGATTATTTAGCCCAGTGGGGTATGACCCTAGCCCTGAGCAGCATTCTACCATCACCCAGAATGATACCACAGTACATGCAGAAAATGATTGATTTCAACAATTGTCTAAGTTTCTGGTGTCATTCTAAGGGGATCCAGTATCTGTCTGCGTGGAATGACATGAATGACAGACCTTGATGCTCTGCCAGAGATGGCCTACAATTGTCACCCCTGGGCTTACAGATACTGGCCAAGGCTCTTGCCACCTCTATAGTGCCTTTTTATGCAGTGTTCCAAAGACCAAATTATCACCACAACAGCTACAAACAAATCCAATCTGAGGATCATGTTGCTCAATGCTAGAAATCTAAATCTCACTTGCTCAAGGCACTCCTTAAAATGGAGAACATTGACATTTGTGCTGTAACAGAGACGTGGTTCAAGGTAGCAGAAAGCACACCTGCGCTACCAGGATATAACTCATTCCACACCTTTTGTCCCGAGAACATAGATTGATGCTCCAAAGGAGGTGGTGTCTCCATATTCATAAAAGATGCGCACACCTCCAGACTGGTAGCCCAATATAATGCATCAGAGATACTTCAAGTGCAGCTAACATTGGGTAAGACAGCGATTCAGGTCGTAGCCTGCTATAGGTCCCCAACCATGTCCCAAGACTTGCACTATATGTTCCTAAGCACCCTGGAGAATATTAGGGCCCAACCTAACACTCTCTTACTAGGCGACTTCAACTACTCCTCCATAAACTGGGTAAACTACTCATGTACAAATACACTTGCCCAACATTTCCTGGAGTTCAATAATTCCAATGCCCTGGACAAGCTCATTCTTATCCCAACTAGAGGTAGCAACATCCTTGACCTGGTCATTACTAACATGGACGACCGTTGCTCTACACCAATAGTCAGCTCCTCCCTGGTTAGATCCAATCACAAACTAATCACCTTGGCAATCCACATCCCTCCCACCCCCCCACCCCAGCAAAGATAACCACCATGAAAAACTTCTTCAAAGCTAACTTTGGGATCCTAAAAACAGAGGTGGCTAACTTCACAGAACCCATGTAAATGGAGAATAGTTGCATGACTGCAGAATCATACACCAATGCACTGTATGAATACGTACTCAAATCCATGGATCTCACCATACCCAATAGAACCAAGACACTCTCCTCCAAAAAAAGGAAGCCAATCTGGTGGTCCACTGCCATAAACAAACTCTACAACAGATGGAGGAAACTGATGCAGAATAAGGTGAAGTCTCAAGACTGGAAAAACTCCCTTATCTGTCTCAACAAAAAGTTGAGATCCCTCATCAAATCCTCTAAAGCTTGGTATGAAAACAAAATTGCAGCAGACAGTGAAGAAACCACAAGGCCTTCTACAGATATGTAAAGAATCTCCACGGCAATACCCAGATTTGCTCTGAGCTGCTGCACAATGGTACCTCCTATACTGAGCCAACAGATATTGCCAGTATACTGGCTGACAGATTCAGTGCCAACTTTACCCCCCCAAAGGACCAATCACAATACAAGTAGGTTGCAAGTCACCCAGTATTAGTTTCATAGTTTAGTACTAGGCTATCTGCCCTGGGGCATTTGTAAGCCTAGCCATAGTGATGTGGCTTTCGCCACCCCATGAAATGGTACAAAAATGTACAGAATAGATTTAGAATACTGTGCCTCTGTCTAGTAGTGACACAGTGAAGGTCCCCTTATATAATAGAATTAGTTTACTGTGCCCCTGTCTAGTAGTGACACAGTGGTGACCCCTGGGGTAAACTTACGATCTCCCATCCACTCATCAAGATATCTCTTGAAGAGAGTCAGTGAGGGGCTCTGCCTAACATGAACTGGGATTCTGTTCCAGAGCATGGGAAGCCTCTGGGTTATGAATCTATCCCTCCAGCATGTCCTATTCATACTTGTGCCGAGGTTTAAGTCTTTAGCTCTCGTGGTTCTGATGGATTTGGATTTTTTGAGGTGGAGCATGTCTATCAGTTCCTGATTGGACATTGCCTTGTACATCAGGCACAGATCACCTCTGAGCAGGCGGTATGCTACTGAATAGAGCTGGAGTTTCTTTAGTCTGGCAGAATAAAACATATGTTGGAGACCCTTGATCCTCTTGGTGAGGTACTTTTGTGGTCTCTCCAGCTGCTGCAAGTGCCGGGTGAGGTACATATCAAATGGGGCATTGTACTCAATCATGGGTCTGATAAGGGTGGAGTATAGGGGTACAATGACATCCTTTGATCTGGATGTGAATCCCTTCATGATAAGGTGGGCAAGGTAGAAAGTCTTATTGCTGCTGTACAGGTTAAAACAACACTGTCCAAGGCCAAGGCTACAGCTTCTATGGGACCTGACAATAATCCTGGTTGTGTTCTACATGAACTACAGAGTGAATTAGCACCTCACTTGTGTGCTCTTTTCAATCACAGCCTCACCTCAGCCTTTGTCCCTGCCAAATGGCGCACTGCTACAGTTATCCCTCTCCTCAAAGGAGGAGCAACTACAGACAATGGGAACTATTACCCCATTAGCCTGATGAGTCTGATATGCAAAGCTATGGAACGCATCATCATGGACCTAATAAACAAGGATATAGGGAACCTCCAAACTCTGGATCCCACACGGTTTGGATTTGTGAAGGTAGATCATGCCTGTTCAACTTGGTCGACTTCTTTGAGTCAGTCAACAGAGCTGTGTATGAAGGCAAGGTGGTTCATACAGCCTACCTTGATCTGGCCAAGGCTTTTGATAACCTTCCCCACTCAGGAATCATAGAAAAACTTACTAAGCTTGGCATCAACCCCTATATCACTAGATGGATTGCAAACTGGCTCACAGATAGAACCCACAGTGTGAATGTAGCTGACCTCAAGTCAGACTGCCAATTAGTCATGAGTGGAGTTCCACAGCATTTGGTCCTGGTCCTCTCCTGTTTTGTATCTACTTCTCTGAAGTCCAGGCCAACATAAAGGGACTCTGGCTGACAAAGCTCCCAGATGATTGCAAGTTGGGAGCTATTAATAACTCTCCAAGTGATGTTGACATTCTATAGAATGGTCTCACTGTGACCAATGACTTTTGTCAGAACCATGGCCTTAAGCTCAATGCCAAAAATTGTGTCATCATCCCCTTTTTGGAAAAACCCGGTTCCCATAAATTACCACATTGATGGTAGTCCACTGAACACAGAAGATGTTATAAGAGAATCTGGGAACACAGGTTGACAACAACCTCTCTTTTGATCACCACATTGCCACTGTGGTCAGAAAGTCCTTCTATGTGGTACATCTCATTACTAAGGGTTTTACATTCAGGAAGAAAGAGGTCATTGTCTCCCATTACTCTTCCATCATTAGGCCAATCACCAAGTACAATGCCCCATTTGGCATGTACCTCACTAGACACCTACAACAACTGGAGAAGCCGCAAAAGTACCTCACAAAGAGGATCCTAGGCCTTAAACACTTGTCCTATATGGACAGACTCCAAAAACACCAACTATTCTCTGCTCATATCATCTACTTAGAGGTGATCTCTGATTGACTTACAAATCCATGTCTGACCCAGCTCAGTTAGAAATGCTACATCTAAAGAAATCCCAATCCCTCCACACCACATGCCCCAGAGACCTCAACCTCATTACCAAAATTAACAGAACGTGCTGGAATGACAGGTCCATAACCCAGAGACCGCCCATGCTATGGAACAGACTTCCCATACATGTCATGCAGAGCACCTCACTGACCCTCTTCAAGAGAAACTTTGATGAGTGGATGGGAAACAGAAAATTCACCCCAGGGATAACACCTGTGGCTCTACTTGACAGAGGCACTGGGAACTAAGTTCGGGTGGCACTATGCCAGGGCCATTAGCCTAGTACACACCTATGAACCTATAAAGCTGCTTGTGATAAAAATGTATTGCCACTGTGTCCTGCTGGCTAAGAAAAGAAATACAATTGTATGTCAGACTGTACTGTAACTGTTGAAATGAATATATTGTATCATAGGATACCAGAAGAGAAGAGGTTAATCTCAGTCCAGCTAACTTTGAAAAATAGTCTGAAATTAAATTACCTGGTTTAGCCATAAAGATTGTATCTTACAGTTCTGATTGCAACCAGAGACAAAATATCTGTGAAAATCTGGACTAGGAATCTTACTATATTGTCCTTAGTGGTGAACTAATTGCTACCCTGTAAGAGTGTAAGTTCTTTAAATGGTTTTATAGCTTCCAGATGCTTTAAAACATCTTGCCAAAGCTATATGTGTGTGTGTGTGTGTGTGTGTGTGTGTGTGTGTGTGTGTGTGTGTGTGTGTGTGTGTATTATGACATATATGTGTTAGATTCTGGTTCAGTTTCTAGTAAAAGGGGTAGTGTGGGAACCATAGTAAGATTATCACATGTATGTGATGTCATTCTATATTCCACACTGAAATTATGTTTTAATACCAGATGAGACAGAAGTCTCAGGGCAGTCTGTTTGTGAAACCTGACAAAAGAAGGACCACTCACCTGCATCATCTTGCCTTGCTCTAGTAAGTGAAATAGAGGACAGTAATTCTTTAGATCAGTCAGAAAACATATAGTGAGATTAGTTGACTATTGTTTTTCTGTATCTGCGTGAACCTTTCTATCAGTGTTATTTTTAATATTCCCTGTGACTGAAATTCTGATGTTTATTGAAAATAGATATTTAGTATTTTCATGTTCTTTTATTATTTGTTATTAAACATATTTAAACTTTCATTGTGGCTGGTCTTTTAGAGAATATCTTAATCTCTGAGAGCACTTATATTTATTTGGTGACACTGTGGCCACTCCTAAAAGCCTTGCTCCATAGATCAAACACTAATTTGTATTAGTGTTAATTTTAGTAAGTATAATAAGATACCATAGTAACAGAGTGTTCTGGTGGCAGTATCTACCTTATAGTCTGGGCAGAGGGGGCATAGCTTGTAAATCTGTACCATGTGTGCATGTGTGAAAATCAAATCTCAAAGAGTGAGTGTCAGCTACTCGCAGCAGGGATGCAGAGCTCTGGTATCACAGAGAGGTTGGTGGAGGACTTGGTTTGGAACACATGGCTGAGGACTCAACTCTTCAGATGTGGTCAGTGTGGAGTCTTATTTGGGGCCTGGTATGAGAGAGGAAAGCTCAGCCCAGGATGGGAGTGTTTTCCCTGTGTGTTCTTAAGGGAAATTGTGTTTGGTGCAGACAGCTGCATCTGGAATTGCTGTTTGCCTCTTTTTTTGTTCCAAGTGAATGTCTCTCACTGGGGTCTGTGGTAAGGATAAAGGCTCCTAGGTTACTGGCCCAGAGCAGGGATGTCACACCAACTAACACTTTGCTTATAGTTTTTTGTGTAAATGAGATTCATGTAAAGTGACAGCCATGGCAGATGTGGTACTGCATTAACACTAGTATTCTTTTGTACAGGCTATAGTAATTTCATTAAATAATATTCATGTAAATGGACAGCCATAACAGGTAAAGCACTGTTTTATGGCTAGTATCCTTGCACAGACCCCAGTGATCTATGTTAATAATATTCATGGAAAGGAACAATCATAACAGATATGGCACTGTATTAGTGCCAGTATTCTCATACATAATGCAATAATTTGGGTAAATATTCATGTAAAAGAATGACTATAGTAGTTATTGAATTGTAAACACTGATTAAAAGGTAACCTAAGTGTAAATATTGGTTTGAAATATAACTGTGAAGGTAATCTGTATTACAGATGTGTTGAAAAGTTGTAACTGGAACTTGGCAAAGGTTATTGCTGAAAAGCAATATTTGCACTAATTCACAACCTCAGTTAAAAAAGTTGACTAAGTAAGTCAGAATATAAATAAATAAATAAATAAACAAACAAATAAATGCAAGTTTATGAAATGCAATATAAGTGGGAATGTCAAATAGATGAACTCTGCACAAAAAAGGCTCTATGAAGATATTAGGTGCTCAACTTAGAATGTGAAAGCCCCAGTAGCAGTGATGCAAACCATAGCATCCTTTTTAACAGTTTACTAATCAACTCCAGACCACCTGTCCTCAGTCATCCCTCAAACAGTATGCTGATGACTCCACAATCATCACTATTGCTGACAACCCTTCTGACTTGTTACCTTAATTCAGACCTCCTTTAACCTTAGTGAAACTTGGCTTACTAATCACCAAATAGTTCTTAACCCTAAAAAAAACTAAACTCCTTTTCCTACCTAAATCTTTCAACTATCTTAAATGTGCTTTCTCTATCTTCTCTCTCAACAACACTATTATCTCAGCTGAACCATATACTAAGGTCCCTGGAGTACTTGTTGATGACCAACTTAAATTTGACCTCCATGTACACCACTGTATAAAGAAAACTCACTAAAAACTTGGCCTATTATATAAGAACAAAAAGTTCCTTACCATGAACTCCAGAATCTCACTTTCCAAGGCTTTTCTTCTTCCTAACCTTTTCTACTCCTCTCAAATTCTTACCAACTTACAGGACTCTCTTCTATCCAAACTGGAAACCACTTACAACAAAGTTGCCAGATTTGCAGCCAGTCTGCCTCCAGAATCTCACCATTGTCTTGCTCTCCATTCTCTCAGTTGGTTAGAGTTTCACAACCAACGCTGATATACTCAGCTGCTTATTATCCACTCTGTATTAAACAAACCTACCCCCTGCCTGAGCATCTCTTCTCTTATCTCTCTCTACAAGCCATCTCACTCCCTCAGAAGCTCATATCAGTTTCTTTTCCAAATTCATAAACCTAAAAAATCTTTAGGATATAACCTCTACAGCTACAATCCTGCTTTAAAATGCAACACGCTTACTCTAGTCCTCAGAAATATTACTCATTCTCATAACATAAAGACTGCTCTTAAAAATTACCTAAACTGTGCCTGGTTATGTCACTGCAATCATCCTAGTTGATAGCTTTCTTATTCCTACTTCATATATTAACTACTTCTCTTCATTTCCCTCTTTTTATCTTGCTCCCTGTTATTGGATAACTCCTCCTTTTTCTTTCTTCCCCTCACTCTCTTTCCCCTACTACTGAACCTCACCTAATGTTCTGCTTTTAATACTATTCTATACTTTACCTTCTTCTTTATCTTCTTTCTCTGTCAAGCTTGTCATTTTATACTTTGCTTTTCTCCCCAGGCCTCCACTGAAAAAGGGTGCAAGCTCAGTCGGATTATCCCGGCTAACAAATGTTAAATAAATAAACACATTCACAGCTAGACTAAGTGCTAATTTCAATGTTGGCTGTGCTGCCAACACGATAGCACCCTATTTGGCATTCATTAAACAGTTCTAAACATTGTGTAGAGCCACAAAACAAATAGAAATGCCAAAATATACTAATGACAGCACAGACACCTGAACTATATGCTAATTATCCAATTCTACATGGCAGAGGTATTTATGAAGCTATAAAGCCCCAAACGACAAAACTTTTTGAAAAACAGTACAATTACACTTAGAAAAAAACATGTTAGAGATTGATGCTGCTATAAATATGCTGTATGTGCAGCAGGCTTTAAAAACATGATATGGATTGTTGCTGCTGTCAATATCCTGTATGTGCTACAGGCTTTAGAAACATGTTAGGGATTGGTGCTGCTATCAATATGCTGCATGTGCAACAGGCTTTAGAAACATGTTATGGATTGATGCTGCTATCAATATGCTGTATGTGCAACAGGCTTTAAAAATGTTAGGGATTGATGCTGCTATCATTATACTGTATGTGCAACAAACCTTAAAAACATGTTAGGGATTGATGCTGCTATCAATATGATGTATGTGCAACAAACCTTAAAAACATGTTAGGGCTTGATGCTGCTATCAATATGCTGTATGTGCAACAAACTTTAAAAACATGTTAGGGCTTGATGCTGCTATCAATATCTTGTATGTGCAACAGGCTTTAAAAAACATGTTAGGGATTGATGCTACTATCAATATGCTGTATGTACAACAGGCTTTGAAAACATGTTAGGGATTGATGCTGCTGTCAATATGCTATATGTGCAACAGGCTTTAAAAACGTGTTAGGGGTTGCTGCTGCTATCAACAAGCTGTATGTGCAACAGGCTTTAAAAACATGTTAGGGATTGATGCTGCTATCAATATGCTGTATGTACAACAGGCTTTAAAAACGTTAGGGATTGATGCTGCTATCAATAGGCTGTATGTCCAACAGGCTTTAAAAACATGTTAGCGATTGTCGATGTGTGCATGTGCAACAGGCTTTAAAAACATGTTAGGGATTGATGCTGCTATCAATATGCTGTATGTGCAACAAACCTTAAAAACATGTTAGGGATTGATGCTGTTATCAATATCCTGTATGTGCAACAGGCTTTAAAAACATGTTAGGGGTTGCTGCTGCTATCAACATGTTGCATGTGCAACAGGCTTTAAAATACATGTTAGGGATTGATGCTACTATCAATATGCTGTATGTACAACAGGCTTTAAAAACATGTTAGCGATTGATGCTGCTATCAATATGCTGTATGCGCAACAGGCTTTAAAAATATGTTAGTGATTGATGCTGCTATCAATGTGTGTATGTGTAACAGGCTTTAAAAACATGTTAGGGATTGATGCTGCTATCACTATGCTGTATGTGCAACAGGCTTTCAAAATGTTAGGGATTGATGCTGCTATCAATATGCTGTATGTGCAACAGGCTTTAACAACATGTTAGGGATTGATGCTGCTATCTATATGCTGTATGTGCAGCAGGCTTTAAAACATATTAGGGATTGATGCTACTATCATTATGCTGTATGTGCAACAGACTAAAACATGTTAGGGATTGATGCTGCTATCAATATGCTGCATGTGCAACAGGCTTTAAAAACATGTCAGGGATTGATGCTGCTATGAATATGCTATATGTGCAACAGGCTTTAAAAACATGTTGGGCATTGATGCTGCTATCAATATGCTGTATGTGCAACAGGCTTTAAAAACATGTTAGGGATTGATGCTGCTATCAATACGCTGTATGTGCAACAGGCTTTAACAACATGTTAGGGATTGATGATGCTATCAATATGCTGTATGTGCAACAGGCTTTAAAAAGATCTTAGGGATTGATGCTGCTATTAATATGCTGTATATGCAACAGGCTTTAAAAACATGTTAGGGATTGATGCTGCTATCAATATGCTGTATGTGCAACGGACTAAAACATGTTAGGCATTGATGCTGCTATCAATATGCTGTATGTGCAACAGGCTTTAACAACATATTAGGGATTGATGCTGCTATCAATATGCTGTATGTGCAACAGACTAAAACATGTTAGGGATTGATGCTGCTATCAATATGCTGCATGTACAACAGGCTTTAAAAACATGTTAGGGATTGATGCTGCTCTTCAATAGGCTGTATGTGCAACAGGCTTTAACAACATGTTAGGAATTGATGTTGCTATCAATATGCTGTATGTGCAACAAACTAAAACATGTTAGGGATTGATGCTGCTATCAATATGCTGTATGTGCAACAGGCTTTAAAAACATGTCAGGGATTGATGCTGCTATGAATATGCTGTATGTGCAACAGGCTTTAACAACATGTTAGGTATTGATGATGCTATCAATATGCTGTATGTGCAACAGGCTTTAAAAACATGTTAGGGATTGATGCTGCTATCAATATGCTGTATGTGCAACAGGCTTTAAAAATATGTTAGGCATTGATGCTGCTATCAATATGCTGTATGTGCAACAGGCTTTAAAAACATGTCAGGGATTGATGCTGCTATGAATATGCTGTATGTGCAACAGGCTTTAAAAACATGTTAGGCATTGATGCTGCTATCAATATGCTGTATGTGCAACAGGCTTTAACAACATGTTAGGGATTGATGCTGCTATCAATACGCTGTATGTGCAACAGGCTTTAACAACATGTTAGGGATTGATGCTGCTATCAATACGCTGTATGTGCAACAGGCTTTAACAACATGTTAGGGATTGATGCTGCTGTCAATATGCTGTATGTGCAACACACTAAAACATGTTAGGGATTGATGCTGCTATCAATATGCTGTATGTACAACATGTTAGGGATTGATGATGCTATCAATATGCTGTATGTGCAATAGGCTTTAACAACATGTTAGGGCTTGATGCTGCTATCAATAGGCTTTAAATATAGCTGCTGCTGCTTCTGCCAGATCTCTGGCAAGAAGAAGAATGGTGTTTAGTCCCTGTTTGTCTTATCATGGAATGCACGATGATGCAGAAACCGCTGAGTGATACAGGGTGGACAGAAGAACACTTATAGAACTATTCCAACTTTGCCTTTCCCACCTCCTAACCCAGAAAATTTGTGGAGATCCCATCCTACTGAAAACAAAGGTATGTATAACATTGCATTTACTAGCTACTGGTACATTGCAGACACCAAAACAGTATATATTAGTGGTGTCACAGGCATCAGCCTTTAGAATATTACATCAGTTTTTTTTAATTGCAATACTACAACATGCAAGGGATCACATCTGTTTTCCATTCACCCCACAGAAGACAGCAGGAACCATGAAGTGTTTTTATGCAGTACCATACTTCTGTGAAGAACTGTGGGCCATACATTGCAGACACTTAGAAATACAAGTCCCACACAGTGAGCAGGGAAGGAGGTTCATCGACAGAAAAGATTACCACTCTGTAACCTGTCAGGTTGTCTATAATGCCCAAGGAATTATCTGCAATGTCTGTGGAGATAACCCTGGCAGTTTTCATTTCTCACACATATGGCACCCCTGTGAGTTGTACACAAGGTTTGATAGAGGTGACATTCCACAAGAACATCTAGTAGATGATACAGGTTATACACTTAAGCCCTGGCTCATGACATCCATGAGAACCCCCACACAACCCTACTAAGGAATACAAGGCCCATGCTCAAACTAGGAATATCACAAAATGTGTGTTCAGATTCCTCAAATCAAGGTTCCTGTGCTAGACACATCAGGGGATGCACTGCTGTATGATCTACTCACCTCTGCCAAAATACTGACAGTCTGTGCCATGTTTCATGATATAACTCTAAAAACACAGCTTCAACCATGGGTAGCACCACAGATAGGGCCAGTGCAAGAACCACCAGCTGCAGATGGTGCTGGCAAACAGAGGCATGCATAGTATGTCCTTGCTCTGGCTAAAAGCCAATGGATAGCACAGTACCCATGCCAAAACCTAAGACCCCACACACATACAAATAGGAAAATTGTTGCCTGTCAAACTATGCAGCATTTACTTCATCACGTAATGGTTTTGTTCTGATAGCATCAGACAGGGACAATTTCCAAGGACACAATTTGTGCCTACAGTAATGAGAAGGTAAGTGTGGTACCTGTAATGAAAATAAAAAGTTACATAACAGAGTACTCTCATAAGGAAATATGTATATGCCTCTAAGCAGAGTAGTTGTCTGACTTATACAATTATGTCAGTAATAGCTTGTGTGTCTGATGTTTGCAATATAGAGTTACCTATTCCACCCAATACTCTACATCAAGCATTTCACTTGATCACTGTCTCCAAATCATGGAACAGGTCAATTATACCCTCATTTGTGCAAGTATATCAAGAAGCAAGACTGAAGTATCTGCTGTTTCAACTTCATTCCTTACAATAATAACTGAAACACAATAAGGTTTAACAATTATATAAGCAATCATTCCCAAATAAGTAGTAACATGAAATCAGAAACTTATCTTCTGCATTTCATTTTGATAAATGCAAACTTGTAAGAAAGTATTAGTGATCCACTGTGTATATCAAACATATATGCAACTGTAAGTCACAAAAACATGTGCAAAGGGTAGGGCGGAGTCATCATCATTTGAACAGAGTGGTACCCCCCCCCCCGGTAGGAAAGGGTAAAGGCTAAAGGCTGACACCAAAATACGTGAGTGTGTGCACATAAGAAACACATGTATCTATCAAAGTACACAATGGTCAAGGCCAGCAACAACAGAGGTGTAGCACTCAAAAGTACTGCTTAGATAGTCTCCATGCATGAGATGTAGTACAGACAAGTGATTTTTTTTTCAATGTATATGTCTGCATGAGCAAACTCAAGTACTGTGCTATCACCACATCCTGGCATTTCAGATAAGTGTGAGCCATGCATTGTAGAGTAGTGAGTTCTGCTTTGTTGCTTCTAACAATGAAAACTACTTCTGCAAGGAGTTGCACTGCAACTTCCATGGCCCTGGGTAGAAGCTGGAGTGATACATTAACCTGGGTTATGTCTGCTGGACAAGCTCTCCTCACAACACCATGACCTACCACATCAAGGTGTAGACACCAGAATCACTGCTGGAGCAGAGGAAGCTATGCCACTACAAGATTAGAATTTGGCATGGCTACATCTACTAACACCAGAACATCTTCCTGTTCTCCATCCATGTGGATGTCCACCTTCCCTCAGCAGAAGTTCCATTATAGACACTGCCTAATCCAATGTGTCACTCAGCCTGTCCAAGGAGTCACCAACATGGATGAAGTTGTCAAGCATGTCCAAATGCATGATGTTTAGTAGTCGAAATATCCATTCTGTGGTCCTGGAGGAACATGCTTGTGCTTCCAATACTGCCCTACTCATACTTCTGGTGGTACCTAATGATACATCAGTATCAGGAGATGGGTGGATAGCAGGCCTCCTCTGAGTACCTCTACCAACTCTCCTGTGTGGTATCTCACCCTCACAATGGCTACAGGGAGAATCAGTCAGATTCTCTTTGTCACCCTCAACCAGTCTATATTCACAGGTCTTCGTATCATATGTATGTGTAGGCATACTGACTTTGTCTGAAATATGGACAGCTGGCCTCTGCACCCCCAGACTGTGTCTCTTCATTGCCACCACCATCATCATCATCAGAGGTTACTGATACTCTGACATCAGATGGTAGGAGTTCCACAGGGCCATGTCAGGATCACCTGTGGTTATAAGCAATAAACACAACATAGAGAAAAGTAGAATGAAACTGATCAAAATTTGTTTTATAAAAGGTATGTTAAGCTATAATAGATGCAAAAGCGATACAAGTATTGCTCTCAGTTAGACCTATAGCTACCTTATACACACTAATAACAATAACAAATGTGTGCTTATTATGTACAGGTGGTTTTACAGACTGCAGTCCAAATGTCCCTGTAGGTAAGCAAGGGAAAAGAAATAAGGCAGATAAATATCATAATGCAAATGAAGCAAGAAACATACATATGCAGATTAAGAATGAGCTCATATGAAAATCTACGGACCAGTTGAATTTCCACCTCTCCAAAATAAACCCTCCTCTTTCTCTCTTCTACTGTGTCATCTAAATAAAAATATCACTGACCCTAGATATATCAGACATATAAGATGCAGTCATATAAATATATGGGTCTACTTTGTTTCATTGAAATCTCATTTCTCTGAATTGGAATTCACCCTGACCAAATCGGTGAAAGCTCAAATTACTGAAAATTACTTTCACTGAATCTCATTTCACTGAAGTGAAGTACTGACACTGTGTAGAGTACTGTAAGGCAAGTTAAAGGTATATGTCCTTTTCTCAAACTTAATTTTATGCATCAGTGGCTTGTGGGGTATGGATTTCGTCTTGGGTGCATATCCTTGTATGAAATGAAATGAAACAGACAACAGACACAAAAGTAAGTTTTTAATACACAGACAGGATGGCTTTGAACTCAATTATTTTATTTTGTTTAAGTTTGATGGCCGGGGAAGTCCACTAGGCCATAAAGAGCCCATTTTCAGTGGAGGCCTGGGGAGAAAAGCTCCAAATAGTGCAAGTTACATATTACATGTTACAAAAGAATAACAAAGACAGAACAATTAAAACATTTACAGAAATATAATAGATTATGTAATAAGCTTTTAGTAAGTTAACATTTAAACAGACGGTTTCTAGCCCTTTTGGAGATTGGGTAAACTGAACATTTGCAGAAAAAGACATTTTTGTCAAATAAGCTCTTTGTAAGTAAACATTAAACAAGTTATTACGTACAAATTATGTATGAATATATGCATTCATCATGCCCACAACAATTTTAAAGGTAATGCAACCTATGTGTACAAGTTGATAGCCTTCCCCCAAAATTTATTAATAAAATAACAACAAATTCTTCAATGCAGGCAACACCTGTGTAACTGTGTAATACATCTCACCATTAAAGGAAAACTCCACCTTCTCCTACTGTTTAACTCAACTCTTAAGTTGTTTTTCTCCGTATAATATGGTTCTAGTATTGTCAGTACCAGAAACCTGCTTATACTTTATAAAACTTTCATTTCTTTGTCTTGGAGTCAAAGAAAGAGCAAGATCACTTACTTTTTTTCCAGTTTAACTTCTCACATAGTCTGCATGACATACCACAGACACAGACAAATCTGTAGTCAGATAATGCTGATAATCTCATATAGGCAATTAGCCCTGCTGATGTCAGGGGCTCAGCAGCTGCTGTAAAAAAGACAGAGATGTGTGAAACTGTTTTCCACTGTCTTTATTGTAGAGAGGAAGAGAACTTACATGGATTCACATTTTCCAATATGGCTTTCATAGCAAGCATAACAATTAGATCACTCAATGGTTCAAAGGCAGTTGTAATCTCTTTTGATAAATGTACATAAGCAGCAACACAGTATAGAATTGCTCAAAACTTTACATGTTTATTATTTATGCTACTTTATATTTTAAAATTACTTAAATGTAGTATCAAGGATATTTGTGACCTTTAGAGAAAAGTCTGAAAATATTTTTCTTGGGTTTACTATTGAAACCTAGAAACTGCATACATTGACCTGCCACATGGTTGACTTGAAATCTTGAACCCAGAATGGCAAAAATGCACCCAGATCTAAACTGTATACATCAACACCCATAGTTCGGTCTATTCGACATAGTAGGAGGTGACGTAAGTCACCCATGCTTTGCAGCTTATCATACTGTGACATTCCATAGTCAATGGTACATGTATTTTACTATTTTACAGGGGGGCAAGCCCCCCTGTATCCCCCACACACCCCTGAAAATTATATATGCCAACTCTGAGATCACACTACAGTGAGGAAATGAGTTAATTCCCTTTTTCTTGCTAAACAGTGATCTCCATTCACAATGGCGAACTCAGATAATTGAACTACACTATCCATTTGGTGTAGTGTAGTCGATGTTTTTTGAGTCAGCATTCTGCCTGTTGAAAAACTGCCTTTCAACCATATGCTGGTTGACAGCAGTCACTTCTCAGATTCAATAGTAAACATTTTTCTTTTTATTCTTATAAAGTATCAACACATTTACCATTCTCTTGCTCTCCCACCACAAAATGACAAAACTGCCTAAATCAGGTCTCCTCTACAGCAAGTGAGAAAGGTGGCAATCATGTTAACTAAGTCCACTGATACTGCTTGTAAGAAGGTCTTTTATGTTTTATTGTGGTGTTCTTCCAGAGGAGGATGTATATCTGGTGAACAGATCCTTTGGAATAGACATCTTCCACTTGACTTTGAGTCAGTCCTTATGCAGGTTTACTGCACAAGCATTTTCTAGTCAACAAAGGAAATGTAACACTTGATGGCAACCCAGATATACAGCTGTATTTACTTTTGTTTATATGTGCTATGTGCACTTTCATTAAAACATTAGGAAAGAGAAATTTGAAGTACTTTAACTTTCTATATAACTAAATATGAATGAAAAAAATGGCAACAAAACACCCACAAATGGAAACGAGCCACGTCCTTGTAAAATTAGAAAGGCTTTAATGTTGTAAAGAAACACACTAAATAAACTGCTTTTCATCCCTTGAAATCACAAAACTTCCTCAGACAAGTTACAAAACAGTGAAAAATGCATTTAAATAGTGCACTTAGTCAGAATAAAACTTTGGATTGGTCCATTTCCCCTCTCTATCACCACCTTCAGTTACAGTCGCTAAATAGGCACAGTTTAAATACAATTCATATGAATTTTATACTATGTTACAAAGTTAATCAGATTAGTTCCTTCTATAAAAACTAGTAAAAACTAAGAAGAAGGGACTAAAAACAAACACTTCTAACTGTATATATATATATATATATATATATATATATATATATATATATATATAAATATGACAAAAGCACTAAAATCACATTTACAATATAAACAAATATATAAATAATGCTGTATATATATATATATATATATATCTATATCTATATATATATATATATAGATATACATATATATATATATATACATATATATATATACATATATATATACATCAAATTGATATAGATGTGACTAAATATAAGTAGATGTAAAAAATGCAGTACATATAAGGATTATATTTTAATATTAATATTAGTAGTATAAAATGTAAAATATATATAAGAGTATGTGAAGAGCATATAAAAGGTTACATGGCCAAACTTTTTAGTTTAAAATACATAAAATAGATATAAAATTATTTAAGCCAGGGTAGTGGCAAGCATCCAGTTAGAGCTGCCAAATTATTTCTAGTCTTTCCAGTAACTGTGTTGGTAACAGTATTTAGAACACAACCTACAGCTGATTACTGAATTTCCTGCCTGCACTTATTTTTAAAATCATTTTTTTTCTTAAAACTTGCATTTTATCTGTCTCTGGCCTAGCACTCAAGTGTCGGGTCATTTACTGCACTGTTCTAACTTGTTGATACTTGTGAACCTCTGCTTTCCGTAAAAAAAAAACAAGAAAACAAAAAAATCTTGCTTTTTTTCCCACTTTTCTGAGACTTAAAAAAAAGTTCAGTTACAAATTTGCTGTTCTGAACTGTTTGTAAGTTTCTTGGAGGCCATTGTTTGCTTGGGCTAAATGGAAGTCTCTGTGTTCATCAGTGGCAGTGATAAACATTGAGCAGCCTGCCTGCCCCTGTGGGAGTGATTATTGCCTTGAAACTGTAGTTTTATTGGCCATTTTGGGTCAATTCCAAACTCATTGATCTCTCTCTCTTAAAACCCAATTGCCTCATGGTTTTGGCATCTTTTCGGACTTGTTGGCTGTTGGTGAAGCACCCACCAAGAGGAGAAAACGCTGAGAGAAGAAAGGAGCCACTTTTGAGATTTTAAGTATTTTGCTTCAGATTATTTGTTAAGTTTTTCTGCATAGCCACCTACGTTTGAGCATTTTCTGGCTTGTTAAACTTGATTTCTGTGTTGGTAACTGTATTTAGAACACAACCTAGAGCTGATTACTGAATTTCCTGCCTGCACCTATTTTTAAAATAATTTTTTTTCTTAAAACTTGCATTTTATCTGTCTCTGGCCTAGCACTCAAGTGTGGGGTCATTTACTGCACTGTTCTAACTTGTTGATACTTGTGAACCTCTGCTTTCCTTAAAAAAAACAAAAAAATCTTGCTTTTTTTCCCACTTTTCTGAGACTTAAAAAAGTTCAGTTACAGATTTGCTGTTCTGAACTGTTTGTAAGTTTCTTGGAGGCCATTGTTCGCTTGGGCTAAAGGGAAGTCTCTGTGTTCATCATTGGCAGTGATAAACATTGAGCAGCCTGCCTGCCCCTGTGGGAGTGGTTACTGCCTTGAAACTGTAGTTTTATTGGCCATTTTGGGTCAATTCCAAACTCCTTGATCTCTCTCTCTTAAAACCCGATTGCCTCATGGTTTTGGCATCTTTTCGGACTTGTTGGCTGTTGGTGAAGCACCCACCAAGAGGAGAAAATGCTGAGAAAAGAAAGGAGCCACTTTTGAGATTGAAAGTATTTTGTTTCAGATTATTTGCTAAGTTTTTCTGCATAGCCGCCTACTTTTGAGCATTTTCTGGCTTGTTAAACTTGATTTCTGTGTTGGTAACTGTATTTAGAACACAACCTAGAGCTGATTACTGAATTTCCTGCCTGCACTTATTTTTAAAATCGTTTTTTTTTCTTAAAACTTGCATTTTATCTGTCTCTGGCCTAGCACACAGGTGTGGGGTCATTTACTGCACTGTTCTAACTTGTTGATACTTGTGAACCTCTGCTTTCCTTAAAAAAAAAACAAAAAAATCTTGCTTTTTTCCCACTTTTCTGAGACTTAAAAAAGTTCAGTTACAGATTTGCTGTTCTGAACTGTTTGTAAGTTTCTTGGAGGCCATTGTTTGCTTGGGTTAAAGGGAAGTCTCTGTGTTCATCAGTGGTAGTGATAAACATTGAGCAGCATGCCTGCCCCTGTGGGAGTGGTTACTGCCTTGAAACTGTAGTTTATTGGCCATTTTGGGTCAATTCTAAACTCCTTGAGCTCCCTCTCTTAAAACCCTCTTTTGCACAGTTTTGCGCATTTTTGCGCATAGAGCAACATCGGGCAGTGCCGCCTAATTGGGTTTAAAATATTCCTGGCTCCACAAAGTCTGCTCTTCACTTTTTCCCTTAGGACTGCTCTATCTCTCAAATTAAACACCATATTCTCATTCTAAGGCCCCTCACTGGTCCAAATAAGTAATCTTACAAGTTAGCACTAATAAACCATAAGCACTACTTACTCTTATACTCTCTACGATTACCTTGTCCCCTATTGGTCCATTTTAATTCAGTTCCCTATATTACTCTAGCATGTCCCAAAGTCAGTCAATGGTTTCCTCTCCAGTCCAGCTGGTGAATCTGGGAATTTTGAGGCAATGTTACAACTGTCTCATGTACACGGACAACCCTCTCCTCCTCCAAACAGGTTCAAATATATGTGAGAGATGCAACCATATAGCCAAACTGGAGGCTGAGCTCTCTCATCTCAAAACTGGTGTAACCAGTCAGGAGGAGAAGGTAACCTCACACAACACAATTCCAGTATCACATAGTCCCACCACAACAGCGAACCAAACACATAAAAACACAAAAACATACTCAGAGGCTCTAAATAAAAATCTACCTAAGCAACAGAGACCTCCAAAGCAGACATCCAAGCAAACGCTACCCCAAAACAAAACACGTACAACACATAGCACACAAAGTCAGTGTGCCAAGCAGTCACAGTCCTCAAGGCTGAATAACACACCTGATACTCTTGTAATAGGTGACGCTATTGTCAGACACACTGACGTCCCGCTCACCAGGTTGAATAAAGAGAAGGTCACAGTGAGCTGCCTATCAGGTGCTAGGATCCGCCACATAACGCAAGCACTCAGGTCACTCCAAAGCAAATACAAATATGACTCAGTCATTGTACATGCTGGCGTGAATGACCTGAGATGTACCTCCCTCGACTACATGAAAAGAGACATAGAGGAGCTCTCTGATCATTTAGCCCAGGCCGGTATGACCCTGACCTTGAGCAGCATCTTACCCTCACCTAGAATGATGCCACAGTACAAAGACAAAATGATCGATTTTAACAATTGGTTAAAATTTTGGTGTCATTCAAAGGGGATCCAGTGTCTGTCAGCCTGGGATGACATGCTTGACAAGCCACGTTGCTTTGCTAGGGATGGCTTGCACCTGTCACCCCTGGGCTTTCAGATATTGGCAAAGGCTCTTGCCACCCCCATAGTGCCTTTTTTAGGCAAGGCTCAAAAGTCAAACCCACTTCCATGGACAGCACAAGGAACATGAAACTAAGGGTAATGCTGCTAAATGCCAGAAGTCTTAACCTCAAGATGCATGCACTCAAAGCTCTCCTCAGTATGGAGAACATCGATATCTGTGCAGTGACAGAAACCTGGTTCAAGGTTCCAGAGAGCACCCCAGCACTACCAGGTTATACCTCATATCATGCTTTTCGGCCCCAAAACCTGGACCAAACCACAAAGGAGGGGGAGTTTCCATATTTATCAAGGATATCCACACCACCAGGTTAGTGGCATTGCACGAAGTATCGGAGACCATCCATGTGCAACTGACAGTGGGCAAGACTGCTTTTCAGTTTATAACATCCTACAGACCACCCTCACAAAGTCAGGAATCCCACTCAGCTTTCCTGAAAACATTGGAGAACATGAAGATCTCTCCGAACACCATTATATTGGGCGACTTCAACTACCCAAACATAGACTGGGAGCATTACTCAAGCCCCAGCGCCTTAGCCCAAAGGTTTCTGGAATTTATAAACTCAAATGCTATGGAACAACTAGTCACCACTCCCACAAGAGGGGAAAACATACTAGACCTCATCATTACCAACATGGGGACTCTATGCTCCATACCAGAAGTATATCCCTCATTGGTAAGATCAGACCATAAATTAATTTCACTGGATATCCACATCCCGACCCCACCCCCAGCCCAGAAAACCACATTGAAAAACTTCTCAAAAGCGAACTTCACACTTCTCAAATCCGAAGTGGAATCCTTCAAGGCCCCAGGGCAAATGGAAACTACGGCCCAAACTGCAGAATCCTGTCTAAACACATTCTATGGACATCTCCAGGAATGCATGGATCATGCTATCCCAAACAAAATCAAGACCCAATCATCCAAAGGCAGGCGTCTAGTCTGGTGGACCCCAGCCATAAATAAACTGTACAACAGAAGGAGGAAGCTACTACATGATAGAGCAAAATCCCCAAAAGGGAAGGCATCTCTGATCAGTACTAGCAAAAAATTACGATCCCTCATAAAATCCTCCAAGGCCAGCTTCGAGAGACAAATTGCACAGGACACTAAAGACAATCATAAGGCTTTTTTCAGTTATGTTAGGAACCTGGAATGCAACTCCCAGACTTGTTCTGAGTTGATTCTAAATGACAAAAAATACACTGAACCCACAGACATCGCCAATATCCTGGCAGACAGGTTCATTGCAAACTTCTCCACCCCCTCCCCCCCAAAAGAGCAAGTATCTATCCCAGCAGAGTGCAGCCTCCCAAACATCTCTGATGCTCAGGTGAAGGCCGCCCTCTCCAAAGCAAAAAACACTGCCTACATGGGACCAGATGGCGTCCCAGGTTGCGTCCTACGTGAACTCCAAGAACTAATCCCTCAAGTAAAACTGTTGTACAAGCTCAGCCTCACTACAGGATATGTACCCAAAGAATGGCGTACAGCAACAGTGGTCCCACTACACAAAGGTGGCTCCTCTGCGGACCCTGGAAACTATTGCCCCATAAGCCTGACTAGCCTAGTCTGCAAGGCTATGGAGAGGATCATCATGGAACTCATAAACAAAGACATTGGGGATCTACAGACACTAGATCCTAGCCAATTTGGCTTCATCAAGGGAAAATCCTGCCTTTTGAATCTGGTTGACTTCTTCGAAACAGTCACCAAGGCCATAGATGAAGGGAAGGTAGTCCACACAGCCTATCTGAACCTCGCAAAGGCATTTGACACAATACCCCACTCAGGCATCATAGATAAGCTATGCAGCCTAAATATAAACCCCTATGTCACAAGATGGGTTGCAAACTGGCTCAAAGACAGAACCCACAGAGTCAGAGTTGCTGGAGCCATGTCAGACTCGAAACCAGTCACAAGTGGCGTCCCACAAGTTTCTGTCCTGGGACCTCTCTTGTTCGGTATTTACTTTTCTGAGGTACAGGCCAACATGGGAGAACTATGGCTCACCAAGTTCGCAGATGACTGCAAACTGGGCACCATAATCAACTATCCAGCTGACACAAACATCCTTCAAAAAGGTCTCGCAGAGACAGATAACTGGTGCCAGAGCCATGGTCTAAAGCTAAATGCCAAAAAGTGTATAGTCATACCCTTTGGCAAAAACAATGTGTCCACAAATTACCACATAGGTGGTAACCCATTAAGTACAGAGAAAGTAATTAGGGATCTGGGGACCCAAGTTGATAGCAATCTCTCCTTTGACAACCACATTGCCAAAGTGGTTAGAAAGACCTTCTACATTGCCCACCTCATCATGAAAGGATTCACATCTAGATCAAGAGAGGTAATCGTGCCCCTTTATTCATCCCTCATTAGGCCCATCATAGAATACACTGCCCCCTTTGGGATGTACCTTACCCGACACCTGCAGCAATTAGAAAGACCCCAAAAGTACCTCACCAGGAGGATCAAGGGACTCAAACAGATGCCATATGCTGCTCGGTTAAAAAAACTCCAGCTCTACTCAGTTGCATACTGCCTACTTCGAGGCGATCTATGCCTGACATATAAAGCTATGTCCAACCCAGAATTAATGGACATGCTCCACCTCAGTAAATCTAAATCCCTTAGAGCCACACGCTCGAGGGACTTGAACCTCAGCACAGAAATAAATAGAACATGCTGGAGGGACAGATTCATAACCCAGAGGCTCCCTTTGCACTGGAATAGAATTCCAATTCATGTTAGGCAGAGCACCTCACTGACTCTCTTCAAGAAGAATCTTGATGAGTGGATGGAGGATCGTAGGTTTGTCCCGGGGATTACTTCCGTGTCACTATTAGACAGAAGCACAGTAAACTAAACTTTAAAAAGTGCACAGTATACTCAAATCAAGGGGTGGCGTAATCCAAACACAATCGGGCAGCTAAGCTTATAAATGCCCCAGGGCAGATAGCCTAGTATGAACCTATGAACCCATGAACCTATAACAAAGATAGAGGACCTCCTCTCACATTAGTGGGTACTAGGTCTATCCCCTTGAAATAAAACATGTAGTTTGGGTAGTCACTAATGTGCTTAGCCAAAGCATTTTCATATTTGTTTCTGCTTATGCAATGTTGGTGTTTGTATACCAGTTCCCATAGTCTCCTATCAGTCTTGCCGATGTAAAACGCAGGACATGGCATGTAAGGGCATGTTCAAATGTAACATGTGTAAATTTTGTAAATTTATGGACACAGGATCCTCATTTTCTCTTGGTGACAGAAGATTTGAAATTAATTACAAAATTGACTGTCAAACTAAACAAGTGGTCTACCTAGCCAAGTGTAGACTCTGTCCTGTGTTTTACATTGGCAAGACCAATAGGAGACTATGGGAGTGGGTCTACAGCTGAGGCTTGGAAAAGCTTGGCTAAGGTTGTCTCTAGTGCAACTGGCATTGCACGCAATGAGGAACAATATCTTCACCACTATAGTCACTTTAAGAAGTAAAAGCAGGACCTGTTAAGCTGATAATAGGCTGAATTGAAGACTGCAAATACCTCTCAGCTGTATATGTATACTGACACATAACCTGTGCATCATATAGCATTAATTATCTAGTCAGCCAATGCATTTTTTTCATTATGCTTTCATATCTTCTTCTTCTTCTTTTGGCTTTTTCCTGGTTAGGGGTTGCCACAGCAGATCATCTGTCCGCTCATGACTGGCAGTGTAGTTTTATGGTGTCAAGTTGCCAGTCCAGCGACAACCTTCCACAGAAGGAACACACACGCACACACTCAGACCTAGGGCCAATTTAGAATGTCCAATCCACCTACTGCATGTCTATGGGATGTGGGAGGAAACCGGAGCACCTGGAGGAAACGCACGAGACCACAGGGTGGACATGCAGTCTCCGCACAGAAGGCACCCCAGCCGAGAATCGAACCGGAGAACCTCTTGCTATGAGGTAGCAGCGCTAACCACTGCACCACCGTATGCTTTCATATACACATACACATTTCTTTTTGTACTGTACAGTTGCAAAGGAAATGGCCGCAAACCGCGAGGCACACTAGAAGAGAATAAAATGCCTCAGAGAGGCATTGGTTAAGTATGACTTAGATCCAAATTCAAGCCAGATAACTATTTTCAGTCCCTGTCATTAGCATCTTGAGCAGACATACAGTACCTAAACCATGATACCATGCATGCATGCCTTCTTCAATAGCTCTTGCTGCTTGCATTAGGCAATGAGAGCATCAGCTCAACTGTGTGTGGGTTCTACACCCAGAAGCAGAAATTACGTTTTGTTACAGGATAGTATTTCTAAAAGATTAGCAGCAATAATATATCAGGAACAATTCAAATATGATTACTGCAATTATTACAGTTGAAGGCATATATCCTGTCCATCATAGTGAAATAAAGGCTGCTCTTTCTTTTATCCTATCAGTGAAATTTGTTTATTTTATGACACATTAATACCTTCACATGCTATATAGATGTGGCGAAGGTGTACAATACTAAATTATCATAATTGTTTATGTATTGCCAAAAAAAGTTTATTGAAAAAATAAGTTAATGTGACATTCCATGGATCTAATTATTCTTTTTATTTTTTTTGTATATCCCCATCCTGTCTCTTTTTTGGGGAGATACAATTTATTAGCATTCTGCTGTTTGCACAGCTTGCTGCTGAAAACAAAATGACCAAGAACACTGAGAGGTAAACCGAACACTATGGCTTGGCCCATCATACTTCCACAGGTGGCAGCAAGGACACCCAGCACCTTGTGTTCACAACCTGTAAGCATTGGTTCAACAAACCCTGCCATACCTGCGCCACATGCCCCAGGCAGCTCTGCCCCAGCTACTGGTTCAGTGGTATCCTCTGGAGGCAGTGTGAGTGGAGGGACAATCTTTTTTGTCACCCACCAGGTGCTGACAGAGGTGGTGTAGGGTATAATGGACAGTGACCTCGATGCACGTATTGGCACAGTTGAAAAGCGCCTGCTTCAGAGTGTAAAAAAAAAAATGCCAAGAATGGCACTGATCCAGGCAGCTGATGCAGGTGACAATGATGACAGTTCTGAGGGTGCAGACTAAAATCTCACTATTTTCAAGATGGACATGACTATACTTCTGATGTTCCCTACTTATCCCCAATTAAGGTGTGCCCCAATTTATGGTCTCCATCTGCATTCTTGTTTGTCTTGCATGTCTTGTATGTTTGCACATGCTTCCTAACCCACCCAACCTTCCTGACTCTCTCATTCCTAAGTACCTTTCACAACATTCCTCTCTCTCTCTCTCTCTCTCTCTCTCTCTCCAAAAAAATTAAACGAGTACCTGTCCCACAAAAAAAATACACCCCATACATAGCTCTCTACTTCACCTGTGTATCAATTTGGCATATTTGATTTGTTCCAGTTGACCATACAACATTATTCTGTTGTTGTCACTAATCCCTGGTAGTGACTGTCCAAAGTCATAAAATTGTATGTGCAATAGTACATTTATGTTGTGAAGAAGTAGATAGCTATGGTGGTCTCCATCCACTCTCCTGCAAATTCTTGTATTCTTCAACCTGTGTCTTACCCTCTGCTTTCCAACCCCATTTTCATCACTGTCTTAGCCGCCCCTTTTTCACACAGTAAATCTAGTCAACAAATTAATTCACACATATAACACAAGGCCAGAAATAGCCTACTAAAAACCCTTCAATTTATGTCCTCAGCATTTGCACTTAGGTTGGCATAGTGCAATGATGCTGAGTGACAGTGAATGCTGTTTAACTTCATATTGCAAAAGCTGAATATTTAAATTCCAACTAAAGTTATCCAGTTATTTTTGCTCAAATGTGCTTAAATGTAATATGCTATGGGAATACAGAGTAAAGGTAGACTAAAGGTGGTACTGAAAAATGTTTTTTATTCATGTGGGTGTAATGAACTAGGAGTTCCTACTTGGTGTGTTGAGATAATCATCCTGCTTGTAGAACGATGCTTTTGCATAGTGTCATAGGTTCCATTAAAGCTGTAGGTCAAATTATTATTTCATGATGTTTCATATTCCTGTCATATAGTTAAGTGTATTTATCTGTATTTCTCTCCATTTCCATCATTTTATTAACATACAATTTGAATAGTGCAGTAAGACATTGTGTGCAAAAATGTTGCAGTCCCAACAGGGAGACTTATTAAACCAACCTTATCCTGCTTATGTCATCATTTTGGTTGTCCTCTCCTACTCCTTATTTCTCCCAATAACTAGCACTTTATTGTACAGAGCACAGTAGCTGCTGAATGATAATTTAATAAGTAAGAGTAACACATGATACAGATATTCCTACATGTACCACAAAACATTCTGTGTTGTTGCTATTCCTATCTGCATCTCTCTCTGTTCACCCTTCTTCCTTCAGTAAGTTGTCATTGTCCTTCAGTTGTGTTATTTAAATCATTCCCTCCATTACAGCACTCTTAAGTGTGTACCTCCAACTCCCAGTGGGTGTGGCTTTTGCTTTTAAAAAAAAATAATGTTATCACCTTACATTTTAAACAGATATTCATATCTCTGGAACATACCTCTCAACTGTCCAGACTTTTGCAGAATGTCCAGATATTTGCCTCATATTTTCAGTCAGGTTCTCATAAAATTGTCACTTTCTGGCAAATCACTGGCAAATCATTGAGGACTGAAGTCAGAAAATAATGGCAGGCATTTGAGTTTCAGACTTCATATCCTTCAGAAAATCCATGCTAATGCAAAAGCTGTTATACTACCAATTTTCTAAATTTGTAAGAGCAATATCTAAAAAGCATCCCTATTTTTGGACTTTTGTCCCCCCATTATGTAGGGCTTTGTTCAGATTTCTTGCTTTAAGAAGTTGAGATGTATAGTTTGGAACTGTAAGTGTGACTAGAAAACTGTAAATGGCAAAGCATTCAAGATAAAATATTCTTTATATTGGTGGCATTCATTCAGTTTGATGCTTTAAACTGGATTTTATAAGCCAAAATAAAGACAGCAAATATTAATTTTGTAATGTTGTATATAAAGTTTATGATATCTCAGTAACTATTCAAGCAAGACACATACTGTTGTGAGCTTTCATATAAGGCTATGCAGTTCTATGTGTGATATTTGAATGTTGAGATATTTAGAGAAATATGAAAATTATTACAACGCAAATAAACAGTATACAAATAATATTCAATATCTCTTTAGCTGCATTAAAGCTGCGGTGGTACAACGGTAGTGTTGTTGCTTCACAGTAAGAGGTTCTCCTGTTCGATTCTCGGCTGGAGTCCCTTCTGTGTGGAGTCTGCATGTCCTCCCCGCAGTCGAGTGGCCTCTGAAAGACATGCATGAATGGGCGTGCCTTCACTGAAGGTTGGGCATCGGGATGGCAACTAAGCACCATAAAAATTGACTGCCAATCATTAGAGGACCGGAGTTCTGCTGTGGCAACCCCTAACCAGGAAAAGCCAAAAACACAAACAACATCTCTTGATCTGCATTAGTCGGAGGTCAAATATCAGTACAATTGTGTTTGTCATTATTTATGCTTTAAAATTAAATCTGATACCTTGTGTGTATCATGGTTTTGGAATTATTAATGGAGATATGAACAAGCAATGTGTGACACCTAGAGGAGTCAATAGAATCTAACTGCAGAAACGCCAATAGGTGCACTCAGCTGAAATGAAATATGGTGTAAAATAAAAATTCCTTTGTGACATGATGAGATAATACTCACATGTATAGATAAATTTCTAACTACCTTCAAGGGTTCTAATCCAGGCATTGGCTAAGTGTTACTGACTGTTTTTGTTAAACTATTTTATGTGTAGCTGTTGTCTACATATTGTTATGATCCAGCATTATCCTGCTTCTGTTATAAGCAACTTTGTCCCGGCCTCCCACTCAGTCTGTCAATGTATTGTCTCTCTCTCTTCTGTGTCATTATTCTTTCACCTATGGATTTGCATAATGTTTGGACCGGAGCACCAACTATAACTAAAGCTAAATGGAATTACATAGCTTATGGCAATATCGTGTAGGTTTTTGCCTTCAGTCTCATTATCTGGTGCAATTTGTACTGCTGTGCTTAGCTATGTTTAGTCAGGGAAATATACTTTTTAACAAGCTGAAGAGTTGAATGTACAGACTACAGCTGTCAATAGTGTAATGAAGGTGAATACAGACATTCTCGTTTTCTGAAATCTGATGCCACATGTAAACTTTTGATGTGTTTTACTTAAATACTACTCATGTATTCATGTTTTACTTAGAATGCTCTAAATGTTTGAAATCCAATGGATGAAAACATGTCATTGTATGTTTTGTATGAATCCTCTGGCTGTAAATGTTGCCCACACCTTTCCTTAACACACCGTTATCCTGCTGCTGTATTAATGGGCCCACTCCCTTTTGTGAAGCCTGTCTTGTACGAATCTCACTTGAATAATTATGCTGATAAAGTAAACAGTATCACAATACAAATATGTGTAGAAACGAAACATGCTCTAATGTGTTATTATGTCTGTATTGTGTATTCCTGTTATAACTGTCCATCTCTTCCCACCAGTTCTGTCTCACACAATAAACCTCTTTATTCCAAAATGTTTCCAAAATCCATGTTTCCAGCAATAGTAGCATGCTTGGTCCCTCATGTGTTTCATAAGACAATTGTAGCATTCATATAAGTTTCGACTAAATGAAACTCCCCAGGATTCACTAATTTTCCATGTAAGACTAAATTAGTCTTACATGGAAGAGCCAGTCTAAGAGTAAGATGGCAGCATGCCATGCATATTAATGAGGACGAGCTGCCTCAACTCTAAAACTAACATGGAGCATGGACGAGTGTAGGGGATGTGTCGGACTGACGATCAGTCCAAAAATCCATGCCCCAGCAAGTTTGAAACATGGGAAATGTCTAGTTACATGAGCAAGTCTGCTCACATGTGTACATTCTAACACTAAACTCCCCCATATAGTAAAGCCCGTACAAATATAAAAAGTAAAAGAATTTTTTTTTTTCATTTCCGATATAGCTGCCCATATTTGCGTGTGTTTGCGTGGGTTTTCCCATTGCTTAGCTATAGTTAGCAGTTTAGACACTGAAGAGGATAATAAGAATATATATGCAAATTAAGTGAAATAGCAATAGCGTAGTGGTTAGAGCCTTTGCACAAAGAGGAGGCATTAACGGTTTGAGTCCCACCACTACACTTTTCATTTTCTGTTGGAAATCTGTATACAAAAATATTTCCTGACATGTATTATTTAAAGTTTTGTAAAAAGCATTGAAATGTTATATGTAGTAGTGAACGAATTTTATATATATATATATATATATATATATATATATATATATATATATATATATATATATATAGTAAGGTGAAATTGTTATGCATACTGATGCATGAGTAAATTATTTTAAGCAATGTAAAGCACTGCTAAGCACATTTTACCAGTATTGAGCATATGTATATTTAATTGCTCGCAGCTGAGCACTGTGTAAACTAGCACAATGTCTTTGCGTGGAGCTGCGCATCGCACAAACTAGCGCAAACAGAACATGTTTGTGCATTACTGCGCAGCGCGCTAACCAGCACAACGTCGGGCAATGTTGAGCAACGCTGGGCAACGTCGGGCAAAGTTGAGCAAAGTCAGCTAAACACGGCCACACCTCCTTCACTGTACCTTAACCATTGAGGTCTGGCCAGTAGGAAAATAAAAAACAGTGATAGGGCTCAAACTCGGGATACTGTGCACTATAGTCACAGTACATAACCACTAAGCCATGACAGCATTTCATAACCATGCACTTTCAACAGACACATATCTATCAAAGGAATATTAAACATTGCTAACATCAGCTAAGCAGGTATGCCTACAGCTGAGTTTTTTCCAAACTGGCCAATCACAAATAAGTGTGGGAAATGACACATATTTAAGCTCCACAGGTGGGAATACTTGCCATAACTGGTTGTAGCTCCCTTCTGCAGTCAGCATGGCCGGGGTTGGAGAAGGCAATCGATTTCAAGTACAACGTTGGGGCATTGATGAGACCAAAGTAATGGTTTGGCTCCTTGACCACAATCATGAGGAAAGACTCCTGCGGGGCCAGTACCAGGGCACCCAATGCAAAACGGAGGCCTGGAACTCTATAGCTCATGATCTCACCATCGCCACTGGCATTCCTCGGACTGGTGAGCAGGTCAGGCACCATTACTCTGACCTGAAGCGACACAAGGATGATCAACTGGACCAGTGGATCCAGGAGGGCAGTGGGATGGCAAATGCCACAGTACTAAGTAGCCATTGTATTAAGTATTTATGAATTGCTATTCTTGTCTATACTATGGATAGGTATGTCTCATTATCACTACATTTACTTCACAGCTGCAGGTGTCTGGGCTATAAATCAGCAAGCCCATGAAGATAGGCTGCAAAGGCTGCATCACCATGCAGGTTAGTACTTATTCTGCATGTACTGTTATATAAAATAAATGAGAGAGCCTTCAAAAAAGTATTTTACCCCAATAAATAAAGGTGTAATAATTCTTTAATAAAGGTATAATTCCTGGAGTGCATCTGTGTGATTTTCTTTGATATGTTGTTGTACTGTTGCATTTTAGAAATAGTATGGTTGTATTAAGCAGTGTTAGTTAACCCACACTTGGGTAGGCCCATATAAAGTGGATGAAGGGAGTGTCATTAGCTTTTATGCATATTTACAGCCCTTAACTGTTGGTTCATGTCCAGCATGTGCAGGTAAATCTGGCACATAAGTAGCTTGGTATTGTGTTCCCCAGAAATGTCATTGTGCTGCCAGAAATGTAGGGAGCTGTTAACATATAACTGATAATTTCACCTGAACATATCTAGATAATTATATGAAAATAGACCTGTCAGTGTACCATCATAGCAGTAGTGTGTGTGTGAGCAACTCTCAAAATATGTAGCATTAACATCTGCATCCTGGGCAGTTTGTATGTCAGATACAGCTCATGTATATAATGATGTAGCAAAATCCAATTGCACAATAGAAGGACATTGGGTAGTGTAATAATAGATGCAAGGGACATATAAGTGCAGTTAATAGGAATGTAGTGTAAACTAGAAGGCTATATAAGTTGTTAATTGAGCTATCTTTTCCACCCTACTCCATGTGCATAAAAATGCAATTCCACTCCTCAGTGGGTATGTCTAATCTCAAAACATTTGTTGGGATATATGTCCTACTGGTTTATAAATATTTGCATTCATTTCTATGCATGTGCCCTGTTCAAATACCACAATATTGGTGACCTTTTGCCATCAATTAAACCTGCATGCTGTTGTAATGTCCACTATTGTTCTATATACACATGTGTTATGCTTACCTTTCAACTGTTGAAACTCTGGTGTGTTGAGTTAATGGGAATACTTCTGCATGCTGTTATAACTAACTGAGAATGCTGTTGACTGTTACTAACCCATATCTTTATTAAATTCTCCAAAACATAGTTCGTATGGGAAGGCTGGTCCCAGTGGACCCACCTGTCCCACCTCAGCTGGCCATGGCACCTGGCACCAGCAGGTCCGGTGCCCAGCCTGAGACCTCCTCCTCCATTGGCCCTGTGCCACCTTTGGGTGGATGTGCTGCAGGGGATGGGGCTTTGCCCCCCCGTGCAACCGTGGGTGGAGGAGGGCCACCTATCACCCTTTGAACGCTCCGGGCTGTGGTGCAGAGAGAGATTGAGCGTTCTGTTGCAGAACCTCTACGCCAGCTTGAGGCACAAGTGGCACAACTCCCAGGTCAGTCTGCCCCTCCTACACAACCCCCAGCACAGCCACCCTCTGGGCTGTGAAGGTGCAGTGGTGACTGCCCATGGGTGGGGACCTCAGTTCCACTGTTGCCATCTGTGGGCTCATGGGTTTGCGATTTCCAAACATCCCTCCCTGTCAATGGTTTTCACCCACCACATGTGTCATATTCTGCCCCTGTATGCATCTTATTTGTCTTGTCTGCTTACCTCCCCAACCTACCTCCCCAAATATACCTACTTCCCCTACCCCACATTCCACTCTCACCTGAAAAAAAAAGGGCAATCTACTCCCAAAAAAAATTACGCCCCATACATAGCTGCCCATTTTGCACATATGTCCCCTGGACACATAAAATGTAATTTAATTGGCATTACAACATACTTTTTGTCCTCACCCCTCTCTCAGGGATTGAAGGTTTCATATTTACCTCCAAATTTATTCCATATGCACAGCTGTTGTTGTTAAAGAAATGGGCAGCTATGGACCTTCCCTACACCCATCCTGCACATCCCAAGCTATTTTACCTACTGTCTTTCCCTCTTTGTGCCCTTTTTTCACCACTTTGCTATCTCCCCATTTTCTTTTCTTTCAAAGAAATGAGCGTGGGGGTAAGCGGGAGTAAGCACTATTAAGCAGTAGTTAGCGGGTTTGCACGAGTGTGCGCTTGTTTGTGCTTAGCTAAGCATTGCTAAGCATTGCACAAACCCACTTACAACTCCTTAAAAGTGCCTTAGTCACTCTGTATTTGAGGGCCCTTGTTCTGCTCAGCAGCAAAATAAAACACCTCTGTCAGTCTTGAACTCGGGACCTTGTACACACTACACTGCATGAAGTACCACTAAGCCACAGTAGATATACAACAAATTGGTGCTGAAATAAATATATCATGCATCAGAGTGAATGTAAAGGAAAAATAGGAATGCCATACCACACAACTTGTTCTGTGGATCTTTACCAACAGTTGTTGTGGGATTACATTACATGATTGTGATAATAGAAGCAGCCATTCTAGCAGGAAATAATGTTACACCATCACTTTACAAACCCCACACAGTAGCACAGCAGGACAAACACTGGCATATATGTTTAGGGCAGAGGCCATACCTCCCAACTGTCCCTAATTTTCAGGGATGTCCCTGATTTTGAAACAAAATTTAGCTCTGTCCCTCTGAATCCCTCCGAAAACTACTGACTTTGGCCAGAAAGGTGGTGAATTACACGTAATGAGTAATGACAATAATTAAGACTTAGACACTTCTTTTACTTCAGAAAAGGTTTATTAATCCATATGCTCTGGTTCTCTCAAAGTCTCAACTTAATAGCACTAATATTTTAATGGTGTCCCTGACTTTTTCTCTACTTTTCCCTGAGTCTGTTCAAATATGTACCTGAGTGTTTGAGAGGTCTGGCAGAGGCAGAAACACAGAGGCATAGCAGCTTTTCTGCTGTTACACACTGTGCAAATAGCTTTGGAAGGAGTTCCGGAAGCATACCCTTATGTAGGAATACAACATTGAAATACAAAAGGATGTAGCCATGTACTGGTAGCAACCAACTGTAACAATGCCATTGCTCTAGTGCTGAAAAGACCTGTGTGGTGCACAGACAAAGAATAACAGGCTAGTCTCTGGCTACCATGTGGATAGGTCCACAGTTGGGAGTTACCAGACAGACTACTTGCCTTGATAAACTAACATGTACACAGCAACCCTGTAAGTCCAGCAAGATAAAATTCACACAATAATACATACACTCTCTGTACTTCTGCACCCCTACCCAAATGTAGAATATACCTGTGTGTGCAGGGTCTACCAGGGATGTAGGAAAGCATACTCACAGTACTGAAATGTGTCCAGTTTTCTTGAGCAGCTTGTGCTAATGTCAACACTAAAAAAGCACAAACTGTTTAGAACTGAGTAATTGAATATTCACAGTATAGCAGTTCTCAAACAATTCTTGTGCCAAAGGAATACATCTCAATAACTAGCTTTGTATGGCAGTTAATTGTAAACTTTGAAAACAAAGTACATCCTCCCATGTATCTTGGGTTAGCATTTTGAGGGGTGAGTACAGTTCTACACTGACAAGTGTGTACTGGAAGCAGCAACATTTAGGTCTGAGTACAAAATGTAAATCACTGGCTACACCCCTGGCTTCTGATATAAGAACTATACCAACCTTCTGTCTTAAATAATGATGTCCATAGCAAACAAGGATGATCTCCATCTTGGAAAGCTGAAAGGGCTATGCCTATCTGAGTTAGCAATTTATAGTACTGGGTTGCTATGACAGTGATTACTGCAATTACTACAGAGCAGGCTGCATGCAATTAGCAAATGGTGGCCACTAATTGGTGCAGAGGCCATCACATGCTCATGTGCAAATACCTATAAAAGCAGGTTGCAATCACTGCCAACAAACTCAATCACTCTATTGCAGAGACTGACAGAGAGAGACAGAGAGAGAGAGAGACTGAGAAAATGAAAAAGAAAAAGAAATAATACCAAATCATACAAAGGAAAGGTATGTGACACATATGTATTTACTGGCATGTAGTAGATGTTATTGAAGAATAGTCTGCATAATGTGAAACATTCATATGTGGCAGCAGTACTTCTTTATGCACAGATGTTCTGCTTAACTTCTGCTATGGACAATACAGTGTGTACCTGTGGGCAGTGGGACATACCTGTGAAATGTGTAGCTCAGCACTAAATGTCAAAAATCTAATCCATGTTATCTGTGTTCTGTACAGTAGTGTGGCCAATGGCTTTTGGGGGGATTAGCGCTGACATTATATAAACATGGGTGTGACAGAACAACACATGCATGATAGTCATATTAAAGTGTAGCTTAGCATTGGCAACTGCTATAGCAGTCTAGTATGCTTATCTAGCATTTGTAGCTATATATACCCCCTCTAATGTTAGTGTGTGTACACATGTGACAACTGTTTGTGTTGCAGCAAGGCCCAACAGTTCAGCTGTGAAGTCTGGGGACTTACAACAGTGTGAACCTTGTGTGGGCATGCCACACACATACGGAGAAATATATATGTGTCATATATATTCACATCTGTATATGTGCATAGAGCAGGGGACATATTGCAACTGTTTGTGAAGGGTGGAGATATACATGTTGGTGTAGGTTAGTATGCGCATATTTGTATGTAGATTTTAGTGTGTGACAAACAAAACAGCATACAGTGCTGGTATATGGCATGTGGTGGTTAAACAGTGTGGGTGGTTTGTTCATTTTGCAATGTTGAAGCCAGTGAGGCCTGTTAAAGATACCTGGACTGTGAACACCTTCAATGCATTTATCCCAAGACTGTGCAATTTTATTACATTACTGTACACCTGACATCCTTTGTATAATTGATATTCTCACTATGAAAGGTGAAATGCATATGTTCCTACATATAGGTTCATAGGTAGGTACTAGGCTATCGGCCCTAGTGCCCATACAAGCCTAGCCAAAAAATGTACCCTGGCTTTCGCCACCCAAGAAAATTAATTTCCTGTGCCCCTATCGAGCAGAGCCACAGAAGTGATCCCCGGGGTGAATTTCCCATTTCCCATCCAATCATCAAGATTTTTCTTGAAGAGTGCTAATGAGGAGCTCTGTTTGACATAGATAGGTAGTCTGTTCCAGAGTATGGGAAGTCTCTGGGATAGGAATCTATCTCTCCAGCATGTTCTGTTTATTGTGGTGACAAGGTTTAGATCCATAGAGCATGTAGCTCGGAGGGATTGGGATTTCTTTAAGTGGAGCATGTCCAACAGCTCTGGGTTTGACATAGCTTTGTATGTTAGGCAGAGATCACCCCTGAGTAGGTGATATGCGATGGAGTAAAGCTGTAGTTTTTTAAGACGGTCTGCGTAGGGCATCTGTTTGAGGCCAGTAATCCGTTTTGTGAGGTATTTCTGTGGTCTTTCCAGTTGTTGTAGATGTCTTGTGAGGTACATACCAAAAGGGGCATTGTACTCTATAATGGATCTAATGAGTGATGAGTAGAGGGGAACAATGACCTCTTTTTTCTGGATGAGAATCCTTTTGTGATGAGATGAGCCATGTAGAAGGATTTCCTGACAACTGTGGCAATGTGATTATCAAAGGAGAGACTACTGTCCACCTGTGTCCCAAGGTCTCTTATCACTTGTTCAGCATTAAGTAGACTACCAGCTATGTGGGTACTTCATGGGTACAGAGATTTTACCAAAGGGGATGACAATACACTTTTTGGCATTGAGCTTCAGACCATGGCTATGACACCAGATATCTGTCTCAGTGAGGCCCTTTTGTAGTTTGTCCACATTATTAGGAGTTTCGATTATGGCTCCTAGTTTGCAGTCATCTGCCAACTTTGTTAGCCAAAGACCTTCTGTGTTAGCCTACACTTCAGAGAAGTAGATACCAAACAGGAGAGGACCCAGGACTGAATCCTGTGGTACTCCACTTGTCACTGGTCTGATGTCGGATTTGGAATACGCTACTTTCACAGTGTGGATTCTGTCCGTGAGCCAGTTGGCAACCCATCTTGTGACATAGGGATTTATACTTAGTTTAGTGAGCTTATCTATAATTCCAGAGTGGGGGATGGTGTCAAAAGCCTTGGCGAGATCTAGATAAGCTGTGTGAACCATTTTTCCCTCATCTATGGCTTTGGTGACTGCTTCAAAGAAGTCAATCAGGTTTAGGAGACATGATCTGCCTTTTACAAATCCAAACTGGGTAGGGTCCAGAGTTTGGAAATTACCAATGTCTTTGTTTATGAGTTCCACAATGATACATTCCATGGCCTTGCAGACCAGGCTCTTCAGACTAATGGGGCAGTAGTTCCCGGGGTCCATCGTGGATCCCCCTTTGTGGAGTGGGATAATCATCGCTGTGTGCCATTCAGTGGGTACAAAGCCTGAGGTGAGGCTATGATTGAACACAGTACTTAGGTAGGGTGCCAGTTCATTCTGTAGTTCATGTAGAATGCAGCCTGGGATATTGTCAGTTCCCATGGATGCTGTGTTCTTGGCTTTGGAGAGTGTGTTTTTTACCTGTGCAGCCATGATTATAGGAACTCTGCATTCTTCCGGTATAGGGATTGGCCCTCTAGGGGGTGAGAGGGGAGTAAAGTTAGCACTGAACCTATCTGCTAGGATGTTGGCAATATCAGTTGGTTCTGTATATTAAGTGCCATTGTGCTGTAACTCAGAGCAGATCTGAGTGTTCCCATTTAGATTCTTGACATAGCTACAGAATGCTTTGTGGTTGTCTTTAGAGTCAGTGGCAATTTTGTTTTCGTAACTAGCTTTGGAGGATTTTATGAGGGATCTCAGCTTCTTACTGAGGTTGACCAAGGAGTTCCTCCAGTCATGGGATTTTATTCTTTTTTGCAACAGTTTCTTTCTTCTGTTGTAGAGTTTGTTTATGGCAGAGGACCACCAGATTGGCTTCCTTTTTTTGGAGGATAACATCTTGGTTCTATTAGGGATAGCATGATCCATGCACTTGTGTAAGTGCTTATAAAGTGCATTTGTGTAGGATTTGGCAGTCATACCTCTATTGTCCATCTGCATGGGTGTGTTGAAGTTTGCCATTTCTGTCTTAAGAAGTGTGAAGTTGGCTTTGGAGAAGTTTTTTACGATGGTTTCCCTAATTGAGGGTGGGGGTGGGATGTGTATGTCTAGGCTGATTAGGTTTGTGGTCGGATCTGACCAACGAGGAAATGACCTCTGGTGTGGAACACCGGTTTCCCATGTTGGTAATGACCAGGTCTAGGATATTGCTGACCCTGGTGGGGGTGTGAATTAGTTGATCCAAGGCATTGGAATTTATGAATTCTAGAAAACGTTGAGCAAAAGAGTTGGTACATGAGTAGTTTTCCCAGTTAATGGTGGGGTAGTTGAAATCACCCATTATTAGGGTGTTGGGTTGTACCGTAATACTTTCCAGTGTATCAAGAAATGAGGAGTGGGAACCCTGGGGCATGGTTGGGGGGGGTCTGTAGCAAGCTACAATTTGGATTGCGGTTTTGCCCAGAGTTAGTTGCACTTGGATAATCTCGGATGCATTATGTTGTGCAACAAGCCTGGATGTGTGGATATCCTTAATTAATATGGACACACCTCCGCCTTTAGTGCTTCGTTCTGGGTTAGGTGACCGAAAGGTGTGGTATGAATTGTAGCCTGGTAATGCAGGGGTGCTCTCTCGAACTTTGAACCAGGTCTCTGTCACTGCACAGATGTCAATGTTCTCCATTTTAAGGAGTGCCTCAAGTGAGTGTATTTTAAGGTTTAGACTTCTAGCATTGAGTAGCGTTACCCTCAGATTTTGCTTGCTTGTACCTGTTATGATGGTGAATTTGTCATTTGAACCTTGACTAAAAAAGGCACTATAGGGGTGGCAAGAGCCTTAGCCAGTATCCGGAATCCTAAGGGCGACAGGTGTAGGCCATTTCTGGCAAAGCATCGTGGTCTGTCGATAATGTCGTCCCAGGCAGACAAATACTGGATCCTCTTAGAATGACACCAGAAGCTTAGCCAATTGTTGAAGTCAATCATTTTGTCCTTGTACTGTGGTATCATTCTGGGTGATGGCAGGATGCTACTCAGGGTTAAGGTCATACCTGCCTGGGATACAAGATCGGAGAGCTCCTCCATGTCTCTTTTCATGTAGTCCAGGGAGGTACGTCTCAGGTCATTAACACCAACATGGACAATGACAGTGTCATATTTGTACTTATTTTGGAGTGACCTGAGTGCATGCATTATGTGGCGGATCCTGGCACCAGACAGGCAGGTGACAGTAACTTTCTCCTTGTTTAGTCTAGTGAGTGGAACATCAGTGTGCCTGACTATAGAGTCACCTGTGACTAGAGTGTTGGGTACGTTGTTATAACTTATGGGCTGTGGTTGAGTGGCACACTGAGTTTTTGGGCTATGTGTCATTTGTGTTGTGTTGGGAGGTGGTGTTTGCTTACGTTTATGGTTTGGATGTCCCTGATGCTTGGGCAGGTTTTTATTGAGAGCCTCCTGTACACCAATGGATGTGTACATGTATATATACATGCATACATGTATATATATCTATCTACATACATATATATATATATATATATATATATATATAGAGAGAGAGAGAGAGAGTCATATATATACTCATACACACCTACATCTACTCGTTGCAATAGATTCTCTGTACTGTTGACTGACTGTGATGGTCAAAGTGTTTGTGAATACATCAAAGATATGTATTTGTGGGATAGCTTAGTGGGAAACTGTTTATGTCATGGTATTATTTTTCCTTGCTTTGATCCCAGCAAAAGCTGTGTATTCTGTTGCTAGACAGAAAAAGTGCTATGGCATACAGTGTGATTAAGTCCCTTGGTTTGAACTGGGGTGTATCATTGGAGGCTAAAGCACTACATCTATGATTATTGATTGGTTCTGATGTTGAATTCAAATCCTGTGTTTACTGTAGTACTACTTGAAGCTCTGGGCCTGTACAGCAAAGTATGGTGTATGTCCACATTGCTTGCATCCACTGTTTTGTGTGGTCCTTGCATTCATCACAGATTGTATTCCCCAAGATTAATGTTTTGTAAGTACTGACACACAGTACTGTATAGTACACATGTAAAGCTTATCTGGGTTGCCATACCTTTGTGTCCTGTAATTATGTCTGGTGTGTGTGGGTATGTCTGTAACATGTGCTCTGTCATATGTGTGGTAAAACATATAACTGCATATCTAGCAACATTTATAGTGGACTACAGCAGTACGCGACCTATATTCCCAATTGTGCACATATTTTGGCCACGGGTTTGCCATTAACAAGTTGTGTGGTATAATAGTAATACATTTACTGGATCTTACACTCATTGTGATGGATGACATATTTCTTTACACATCAGGTTGATGTATATCTGCTGTGGCTAGGTGATGCATTGTGTTGCATACAGTGTGCCAGGTACTCTTGTATAGTCTTATATAGTGATTTTATTTTGTTGCTGTGCAGAACATGGTTCATTAGATAGAGTGAGCCAGGAACTTTCAAGCAGTTGTGGGGTGAGCAGTGATAAGTGGTAGTTAAAGTGTTTCACTCCCAGTTAGCTAATAGACTGATATATATATAGCAGTTCAGTGATATCTGTACTGTATAATGTTAAATGTGCCATATGACTTGCTCAGACATATTTTTTCTTTATGTCTTCCAGGGATCATGGCACATCACAGAAATCCCAGCTATAGTAGTGCTGAAGATGAGATCATTACTAGCTGTATGATTCAGCACTACAGTCTAATGTTCTCACGAACCAGCCAGAACCAGCAGGATCGTACTGCAATGAGGAAAAATGTTGTCTGGAGGGTCAATGGGGTAGGCCTGTATAACTGGACATATGAGCAGGTATGCTACCATTGCAGTGATCTACTCAGACATGTCCATCAGCGTGCTTCTGATGTGCGGAGACAACAGCTTGCAACAAGAGGTGGTGTTAATATCCATCCCTCCCTCACCAGAGTGGAGGAGCTGCTCCTGAGCCTTGTGGTACCTGCCCAACAACAACAGCAAGAGACATACACCATGATGGAGGTTGGATCCACCCAGCAACCACACATGGAGCATGCAGGTAACATGGCATATCTGTAGACTACTGTTATCTGTATTGGTAGATCATGCATATGTGAGCTGTGGAGTGTGTAGTTGGAAGATGTGGAGCCTGTTGTTGTGCAATACTGATAATTTGAAACATAATCTGAAGGCCTGTGAATGTAAACTGTTGTTCTACTGTAAGATTGCAAACACACAGTAGCAATGCCACAGTTGTGGCCACTGACAAACTGTCTTATCTCTATGTAGGTCCCTCTGGGGTGACAGCAAGGCAGCGGGCAGATGCTGGTGAGTGTGTTCTACATTTATTATTGTAAATAAAAAGTGCATGTCATAGTTAAGGTGTAGGCCATGTACACATGTAACACACCTACCCATAATGCATGCTGTGCATGTTTGGTGTAAGACCATGCACATCCCACTAATGTGATTAGCTGTCTCAAATGCATGCAATACCTAGATCATCTCAAACAAATGTGGCTACACTGTAGTGACCATTGGATAGGCAAAGTTGATACTCAGCATGCACATAACATACACAACTATGTCATACACAGAGCATTTTAACATGCTACACATAAAGGATTCACAAACCCTCTGTAAAGATACACTCCAGTATCCAAAATCTCATCCACACATTACACATAATATACCTGAGGGGTAGAGGCCTATCATGGGGCATTTAAACACTCTGCAACACACTACACATTCATGTCAGGGAATGCTCCTTATTGGCCTCCTTAAAAACCCATGTAACAACTGGTTGTGAAATGGTGAATATAGCCAAGGTAGTACAATTCCAATACAGCATGATTAGTGCTGGTTTGGGAAACATTTGTAGCCTTGAGTGACCACATGATGCTTCATGATGATAGCCTATGGTACTATATCCTATCCAGTTATTGTAACCACAGTACTACACATAGCTTTCATTGCTATACACCTCAATGTTGTGTGTGTGCAAACATATGCACCTCTAAACAATCTGCATACCAATCACCATTTGCACAACTGACACATATATGTCTTGTGATGCTATTGAGTGGCTATGTCATATGACACACATTGGGTATGTGTGATGTTTAAATATGCAGTTGTGTTTTAGCATGCCATGTCATGGATGACACTGGCATGTCCACAATATGATCTACACACACCATAACTATTGTACATTGGCTATGTGTACGAATGGTTTTCCATCAATTATACATGCACCACTGATGATGTTGTGTGAATACTCATCATGCATGTGCTAAAACTTTGTCCACAATTATTTGCTAAAGACACAGAGGCTGTAATCAGCATTGAATACCTATCTGACACACAGATACACATCCAGCCATGGTATGTAGACCTGTGAGTTATGGTGCACAGTACATTACAGAGTTTTGCATACTTGCACAGCAATGTTGTGTCCATGTATGCATTGCATTCCAGGGGGAGGCCAATTACTTAATAACAAAATGCATGCATCAAAGCCATGTATAGTGTTAGTAACAAGGACTGTCTACACTTGCACTGCATGCTTTTGAGCAACACATGTCCTGCATGCTGACAAGTGTGATATGACTGCTTTGCTTGTGATACTGTACCCCACCATCACCTGCTATTGTGCATATTCTGAGATTGCTGGTGTTTTTTGTGTGTGTGTGTGTGTGTGTGTGTGTGTGTGTGTGTGTGTGTGTGTGTGTGTGTGTGTGTGTGTCTGCTTTAGGGAGGAGTGTATTTGTGTGTGTGCATGTGTGCACGTGTGCATGTGTGCATGTGCTTGTTCATGTGTGCATGTGCACGTGTGCATTTGCATGTGTGTGTGAATGTGCATGTGGGCATGTGTGTAAGTGTGCATGTGTGTATGTGTGCATATGTGCACGTGTGCATGCGTGCATGTGCATGTGCACATGTGTGCCCGTGCATGTGTGCATGTGCATGTGTTCATGTATGCATGTGTGCATGTATGCATGTGCGCATGTGTGCATGTGTGCTTGTGGTCTGACATCATGTTCAGGTCTTGAAGTGTGTTTCCTGTTTTCCTCTCACAGGTGCTGAGGTGGGGCTGGTTCAGTGCAGCAGGGAACCTAATGTCACTGAGACAGACAGTGATAATGAGGATAGGTGTGTTGAGGCACAGGCAGGTTTGTCAGGGTCTGTTGTTGGGCCACCAATTGACAGTACACAAGTCTCCACCCGATCCATGCACACAGTCATGCTGCCTGTACAGCCATCATCACCATTGTCCTTAGCTGAGGGACAGTGTACGGATGGCACTGGGGAGGACAGTGTGGTATCTATGGCACATGTATCAATGTATCAGGACACAGCAGCCATAGCCAGATGTCTGGAATGGTACAGCATAGGCAGATGCCCAGGGGTTCTCGTCAGAGCACTGCTGGTCATCATGCCCCTGGCAGACGTGCCACAACTCTTTCAACCACACGCATGTTGCAGGCTGTCATGGAGGCACAGGCATGAATGGAGCAGTACACCAGACAGGGACTAAGGGCACAGAGGGCTCATAACTCCTATGTAAATGACAGTATCCATGACCTAGCAGGTGCCATATGTAATTACACTGAGGTCATTAATAGACGTTGGGGAGAGACATTGGATGTCCTACACAATGTCATGTCCATGTCTCAGGACAGTGCAGGATGGTTGAGACATCGACGTGGATGCATGGCAGCAACATCAGCAGCTGGAGGTTGCTGTGGACATCCAGCAAGTCACAGCCACTCCTGTAGTGCCAGTACCAGCCCCAGCAATGTTGGGGGGGCTGTCCATAGACTGTCCTAGAAGACCATGTACATGTGGCTTTGGCCAGTCCCAGCAGGGACCTGGATCCAGTGGATATATGTCAACCTCTGAGGATAGTACCCAGTCTGGATTAGTACCTGATACTGTCTGTAGCACCCCTGCCAGGCACAGGTTCCGTATCTGTGGCCAGAGATGGTGATCTGTAAAGCCTGCCAGTTACAGTCTGTAGCTGTCCCACAAATCCCCGTATATGGCAGCCACATGGTGGAACTGTGTGCATGCAGACACACACACATAAACCAGAAACCTAGGGCAAACACATACTTGCACACATTACATCAACATTGGCCCATAACAGTACTCATGACCTTCACACACACGTCGATTGTATGGCTCTGTGTAGGCCTCTGGCAAACCAACAACGCACCCTGTGCATATGATGAAACCTGTGCCACCTCCTGTCATCTGTATGCATTTACCCGACATGCTATACACATCACTGGGATGTCACCTTTCCACAGGTATATTTGTAGGATGGTGACATCATCAGACTTGACAAAGATGAGTATACCACTTTTAAAGTGTTTGAGTAGTCTCCAAAAACATTGCTCCTCTTCAGGGAGACACACATTGTTAGCAAGTGCAGGATTCAAACCCCTACCTAACTACATTATGATACTATAGCATTATGCAGTTACACGACATGCTATACACATCACTGGGATGTCACCTTTCCACAGGTATATTTGTAGGATGGTGACATCATCGGACTTGACAAAGATGAGTATACCACTTTTAAGGTGTTTGAGTAGTCTCCAAAAGGGTTGCTCCTCCCAAGGAAGACACACATACACAGTTAGCAAATGCAGGATTCAAACCCCTACCTAACTACATTATGATACTACAGTAGTAAAAAACAAAAATGGAAATAAGTAGAAAAAGGCTGGTACAAGACAATGGCACGGACAGTTTATTAAAAGTGAGTGCTTTCAGCCAAGGAAATGCTCAGCCTTCAACAGACGTTAAGCAATTTTCACAGCCCTTTATTTATATAGGCAACACACCTTATTTAACAATAAACTAATTAACCAATCTCAGTTTATAATTAAATAAATAAAACTACCTACCAATGTCTAAAAAAAAAAAAAAATATATATATATATATATATATATATATATATATATATATATATATATATATATATATACAAGATACTAGATTGTAACCATTCTCAAGGAGACCAAGCTACATTATGTAAAAAACCATACCATTTCGTTTGCATTCTTTTGAATACAGAAACCTATGTGTATGGCATGCTAAATTCCTAACATGCTACTCATACAATAGACTATATCAGCTAGCTAAAACACAAATGGATAACAATCAAATAAATATGATACAGCTACTTCAAGCCATTTAAATAAAAAACAACAACTTAAAACACAAAATACACTATTATTTAAATGGGGAACATCTTACTGTACATAAATAAGTGAACATATTATGGGGAGTTGAATGAACCCTTTACCTAACAATTACTTATCTAAGAGCTTTTAATTTCAGAATACACTTAATAGAAGCATAGTCATTCAACCCTGGGGGGAGATGTGCACATGTTCTGATCTGCCAGAAAAGTTCTTGCTCATCTAAACACAACTGCCAGGGACCTCCCCTTATATCATTTTTAATCTGGTGAACTTGGATACCGGCTGTCAGGAAGCACTTATGGGCGTCGCGTCTATCTCAGATTGGATTCGGAATACAGGTGACATTTTTTGTTTTCCAAAACCTCTTCCAGACGCTCCGCCGGTGCCGGACAGCTCTGTGCTTATAAAAGGTTCTGTATCAGTGACTGACAAGCTAAAATTGCTCGATGCAAAGACTTTTAAATTACGTAAATTGCAGCTAGAAGTAGCTTATTTTAAACAATGCCTGAATGAAGGGCTGGTCCCGAAGGGGCTTAGGAGTGCTTTCACACCATCTAGTATTATTGATAGTGGTGAATTTTTGTTGGACTTGAAGTGTCTTTTTCAGAAACAAGGCTTGCAACTAGTAGAGTTATTAGTTAAACACTATTCTTTGTGTATTGATAATCTAACAAAAGAAGTATGTGTTTTAGACGAAGAAATCAAGTCTCATGCTGCTTTTTCTAAATTCACTTTTGATTATGCACGCATTTTTTCAAGTATTGACACTTATTTGGTTAAAATCAAAACTAATAAATCAAAAAAACTACATAGAGATAGGTTGGCATATTCAAATGAGAAGGCCTATCCCAAGTTAAGTAGTAACAAACAGACTGTAAATGCGGACGATTTGTTTACACACTCAGATGGGGATGAAATGGAATTTTCCCCCAATAATAATCCTGATACTTCTAATACTGAGGGCCAACGGCCTTTAAGGCGAAGTAATAGAAACAAGGAGAGACAGGAAAACAATAAGGATGAAAATATTGTTGTACCTACTGTTAGTAATAATCTGGGTTCTTCTAGAAATTCAAACCCTGATAATTCTTTTTTAGGGTACAGCAACAACAAATCCCGTCAGAGGGTGAACAGGAACTGGAAGCATTGAAATCACCTGAAAGGGCTGTTATTAATGGTTTACCTATTATTTTGTCTAATGCAAATGGCAATTTTAAGATCTATAACTTTTCTGCTCTTTTATTAGAGCCAGAGCTTGTTGAGCTTTTAGCATTAGGCAACACTTTTGTTCCATCTAGTAAATGTGATGTTGCTAGGGTTTTATTAGACTTAAAATGCTATGTTAGGAAACTAAACTTAAAACTACTATTCAATGATAACACAGGCGGCGTTAATTTGAAATTAAAACTGCCTAGTGTATTCAACCCACCTTTACATGTAGCCTTAAAAATGTTTGAATGTGCTTGTGAGATTAGGCACATGGATAAGTTCTGTAATTTCAAGTCTAATACTTTTAACATCTCGAAAGAACAACTGTTAGCTTTAAATAAATTACGGTCTTCTGCAGTCAGGATTATTAAACCTGACAAAGGGGGCGGGTTGGCCATTTTTGAACAAGCTGACTATGTGGAAAGAATGCACAAAGTCCTTGATTCCCTGGCTTATGAAGCCTCCTCTTTAAATGAAATGAATACTTGTTCAAGTAGAATTAGGGGTTATTTCAGGGACCTGTTCATAAGTGGTAGAATTGACATGGATACTTTTAAATATATTGATATTGTGAATTCCAAAACACCTGTCATGTTTGGTATACCCAAAGTCCACAAAAATTTGGCCAGCCCCCCAATGAGAGCATTAATAGACGGTAGATCATCTATTTCATACCCTTGCTCTAAGTATACTGACTTTTTGCTTTCTAAGTATGTAAAACTTATCCCGAGCATTTGCAAAGACTCCTGGTCCTTCCTATCTAACTTGAAGGGGGTTACAATAGAGGAGACTACAAACTTTCTTACTATCGATGTAGTCGATCTATATACATCTATCCCCCACCAGGAAGCGATTGAATGGGTTGAACTTCTTTTACTTGAGTTGGGTGCCCCTAAGAATGACATTAATAACGTTACTGAGCTATTGGATATCATCTTGTCTTCAAACTTTTTTGTGTTTGATAACGAAGTCTTTGTCCAGAAACAGGGTGTAGCTATGGGCTCACCCTGTGGTGCGGCTCTGGCCAATTTATTTATGGCCTATTGGGAAAGGCACTTTGTATTCAACAACAAAGATTGGAATGACAAGCTTTCCTTTTATACATGTTTCCTAGACGACGTGTTTATTTTATTTAAGGGTGATTCATCAATGGCTCATTCCTTTGTTGAGTATTTGAACTCAACAACAACCTTTCTAAAATTCACCTACCGATTTGAAACTGACTCAATTGATTATCTTGATGTCAGTTTGTCAAGGCTCCCAATGTCTGATAAACTTAAAGCGGTCACTTTTAGGAAGGCTACTTATGTGAATTCTTTCCTTCATTTTACTAGCTCCCACCCACTAAAACAAAAAAGAGCCATCGTGAAAGGTCAACTGGTGAGGGCGGCAAGAATGTGTAGTGAGGTGTGTGATTTCTTGTCCGAAGTGACTACCCTGAAGGAGTATTTTTTACATCGTGGTTACCCATTGGGGTTAGTGGACGATCTTATTAATGAGGTGTCCACTAAGAGAAGGGAAGGTTTATACGAACCCCTTCTTCCAGTGTCACCCATAGTCGAAGTGGTTCCTGAGTACACAGCTAGTGACATTCCATCTATGCCACTTTCCTGTGTCACAAATTCTGTTACTGAAAATACACCACAGGAACTTGGGTGCAGTTTTGTCATGACATACAACATAAATTCTGATGCTATTTTGGGTATTTTAACCAAGAACTGGTATTTCATTTCTACACATGCGCTGTTGTCTGACAAACTAGGGGTAAAACCCCGTGTTGTTTTCAGGAGAGGTAGGAATATGAAGGATTTATTACAATGCGCTCCCTTACGTGACTCCTTTAATAGGATTAAGGGGTCATTTCCTTGTGGTTTGTGCAACTGGTGCAATCTCATTAAGTCAGGTAGTTCATTTGATGTTTCAGGTAGGAAATATTTTATTAAGTATAGGATTTGTTGCGATACAAAATCTATAATCTACCTGGCTTTTTGTACATGCTGCCCTGCTTTCTACGTCGGTAAGACGGATAGAAAGTTTAAGGAGCGCATTTATCAGCACCATTATGCAATTAAAAACAACAAATGTGAAAATGCATTGGCTAAGCATGTATTTAATAACCCGGGCCATGCATTTTTGTTTATGGGTATTGATCATGTGGCTCCTTCTATTAGGGGTGGTCCTACTTCCATTATACTTGAAATATGTGAATTGTTGTGGCAGTTAAAACTAGACTCTTTTAATACACCGGGGCTAAATGAAAGTTGTAATATAGCCCCAGTGTTAAAGTATAAAGCATATCTGAGATGACATCTAGTACTTTGAAAAAGTCTTTTATTGAATATGTACTATTTGGCTTTTTAGTATTTTCAGTGCTGCTCTTTATCACATATAGCCTATAATATAAACCATTTTGTGTATATTTAATATATACATTCCCTATTTTTAGGATGTATGTACACGCAACTAGTTAGCTAGTTATTAAAAGATAGCATTCTAGGCAGAGTAAGGCTGTGTAGTTAGTATTGTTGTACTTTTTTAGTTATTAGACTCTTTTTTGTTTTATTGAAAGGTTTTTTCATTGTTTGAAGTTAGCTAGAGTGAATTGTGTTATTTTTGAAATACCTTTATATACTTTTGATTTATTTGATACATTGTTATTATATTGTTATTTTTGTTTTAGATTATTTACACATGTTTTATCTTGCTTAATGTGTATAGCATATGCCTTTGATTTGCAAAGCACTTGTTTATTGTATTTCAAATGCCCTTTTAAGGTGTAAATGTAACAGCAGGCGAGGTTATTGAGTTTGTCTTTTTAATTAAGCTTTTTAATTAAGCAATTAGTAACTCCTATAAAAAGGGAGGTATTTTTTGTATGCTTTTAAAAAATCCTCTGAAGAAGCCACACTGTGTTTGTGGCGAAAACGCTGCTTTTATTTGTGCAAAATAATAAAAACGCGTTAAGGAACTTTTGGGCTTATGTTCTTGGTGGACTGGAGCTTTGTTCGCTACATTGATATTTATGACATAGCGAAAGACAGCTCATGGTTCTCTATGGACTCTTTGACCATTGCTTGGATAATGTTAGGAGTGCTCATTGTTTCTTGATGATACTGATTGGAATATTATTGATCTTCTTTGGGTTTTCACTTTCTTTGAACAACTTAAGTACTTGAAGTACATAGTTTGATTATGACAGGTGTCCAATATATTATATGGGTCTGTTTTCATATCAGTGTGTGCTCAAGGCAGGATTGGTGAATAGTGACAAGTGTCTGGAGTAAGAACTGCAACCGCCAGATATGTGTGGCCCACTGCTGTACTCAGACATGGCCTAAGTATGTGAGCATGCCCAGTATGACCTTTCAGTATGTTGCTGACTGAAATTGGGGAAATTAGTTTAAGTATGTGAGCATGCCCAGTATGAACATATATACTATATGTGTGTGAAAATCAAGTTGGTTTTTACTTCAGGGCTCATTTTTGTGTTGTACATCGACAGGAAGCACAGTGTGCCTGCAGGGCTTCCATGAGTCATTCTACATACAGTGGGGACAGCTATTATTTGTACATTTCTACCCAGGGTGGCATACCTGATTGTTACTGTGGGTATACATAGGATGAAGGGTTCACCTGACACTTATACACATTTGCTAGGCCTGCACTGCTATGTCATGTACTCCATTTCAGTCTGTACTGTTGCCTATCATACTGGCTTGAGGCATACCACTGCACTACGGACCTTAACTTCCAATTACACGCATATTAGTTTGTGACTTCACAGCCTACCCAACCCACATCACACTGCCTGGCCTGCTGTTATCTGTCTGCATAGGCCTGGGGGGAGGTTACTCATATGCCTCTTCAGAGGGCATGATACAGCATTTGTTTTTGTTTGTGTTTGTCTACATTTGTCCTGCTGGCTGTGACTGTTAGGTATGTGACCCATCCCAACTGGCATGTGTGAGTGAGTTAAGTTGTGTCTGTGCCAGTGAAATGCTGTCATGGCTTAGTGGTTCAGTACTGTGACTATAATGCACAGTATCCTGAGTTTGAGCCCTGTCACTGCTTTTTACTTTCCTGCTGGGCAGACCAGACTGCTTAAGGATCAGTAAAGCAGGTGTGAGCGTGTTTACCCGACTTTGCTTAACTTTGCCCGACCTTGCCCGACTTTGCCTGACTTTGCGCAACATTGCCCAACATTGCTCAACGTTGCCCGACTTTCCACTGGTTAGCATGGTGAGCAGCTACACGCAATTATATTTAAATATGCTCAGTACTGGTAAAATGTGCATAACAGTGCTTTATATTGCTTAAAATAGGGCATTCCTGCCTCAGGTGGTGCTGCAGGGCTGCCTATGTCGCATTCACATAGTACGCTCCCTATAAATGTTTGAAAACAGGTAGTATCAAGTTAGGCATCCCTTTTACTGTATGTGCAAGACAGAGAAAGGTGTCGTTTCCAGGGTTCCTACTGAGTCAGTGTATGTGCTATGTGTTGCCTCTTTGCCAAGGCCAGGGCATACTGGGCATGCCTCCTTCTGCCTACTGGAGCAGGCTCAGGTTTTTCCTCCTCCGAGTCACGCTGTGCCTGTGCAGGCCTTGGCAATGGTGGGGGGCTGTTTGGCCCTGCCCCTGCTGTTCCTGCTGCAGCTGTTTTCAAAGGATCATATTGTGCAGCATGGCACATACCATGACAATTTGGGTACATGTAGTTGGTAAGTGCTGCAAGGCTCCACCAGATATGTCCATGCACCGGAACCGTGACTTGAGCATCCCAAACACATGCTCAATAATATTTCTTGTTTGTGCATGTGCCTCATTATGGAGTTCTTGTTCAGGTGCGTGTGCATTTCTGATGGGTGTCATCAGCCATGGCTCCAGTGCATATCCAGCATCCCCCACTAGGTGACTGTCAGGGATGTTCCCATTGGCAAATCTCTGGTACAGCTGTTTCAGATGCCAGATGTGGGAATCATGATAGCTTCCAGGGCAGCCAACACATACATTCATTATTATGCTCTGGGCATTGCACATGACCTGGCAGTTGATGGAGGGGAAGCCCTTGCGGTTGATGTAGACCCTACCCTGCTCACTGGGTGTTGCTTTGATGTGTATGTGCGTGCAGTCTATTGCACCCACTACCTCAGGGTATTCTGCTATTTGGTGGAAAAGATGCATATTGCTGGCCAATGCCTCACAGGGATTGGGGAAATATACATGCTCACTGACATTTGCTGACATGGCATCCAGGAATTAGTGCAGTACCCTGGATGCTGATACCTGTGAAATCCCCATCACATCACCAGTTGGTCTCTGGAAGGTACCTGTAGCTAGTATTCTTAGGCCAACACATACCTTGGTATCCACTGGGATGGGTTCACCTCTGTTGGTTCTGTGTGTGAGGTGTGGCTGACACAGCTCAACAATTTGCTGCAGGAGGTCTCTGTCCACCCTATAGCACTCCACTATCTCCAGCTTATATAGCCCTTGGTAGGTTACCCTGGGTCTGTACACTCTTCTCCGTCTCCTCACTGTGGGTTGCTCAGCAGCATTCACAGCATCACCACCCTCAGCACCTTGCACATGTTGGTTTATGATAGCAAGAGCAGCCCCTAACATTTTGTCTGACTTTAAAGTTTTTAAGCTTTCCCTCTTTGTATACTGCAGTGTTGCAGAGTTCTTGGGAAAAAAACAGGGAAGAATGCTGTTTGCAGAGTTTAAAGTGCTGGGCTGGACTGGGCTGGTCTGCTGCCTGTGTAATTGGCTGATTCTGATATATTTCACCTGGCAGCTCTGCTAGTTCTCCTTGGTTAACTTTCTACTACTTCTTTTCCTTCCTTTTCCCTTTCTGTTTCCACCCGGGGCAGCGCCGCTCAAACACATGCACACGCTGTGTGCACGTTTGCAAGAAATTTCAGATATTTTCAAAGTGTGCACCTTTGGTTTCTGATTTTCAAAAAGGACAACTGTAGACATGCCTCTTGCAATCCTGAGCAACTGAGGGCAAACACAAGACACTGTGCTCCAATTAGCTTACAGCCTTTCTGACACACACCCTCATGATGTTACCTATATTCTACTCTACTACTCACCTACTCCTACACTTACACTCTTGGGACATGGCTCACATGCTGGGAAAAATTGGGATTCACTATCCTTATCCTCATTTGCATAGGATTGCCTACTAATGCATGATTACATCTCTCACACTGAGCTCTCCCCTTAGCAACCACTACTCAGTGGCCATGTTGTCTTCAGCCTGCCATTCACCTGCATGGCAGGATAAGCTTTTTAGTGAAAATGCCTATTTTTGGCGGCGCTGCTCTATGCTTAAACATTGGAGATCGGGGAAAAAATTAGATTTTAATAATTTTAAACATTTAAAAATGCCAATGGCCTTATATTTGGCCATTGGCATGCTTCCTCAACTGGATGCATCCTTTATTTGAAGCTGTCATAGCTCGGTTTAGCAATTTGCAGAATGATACTCCGTTACCAAAGGAGTACATTTCTGCAAATAACACTACTCTTCCACGGACAGATTAGTGTTTCCTGCAATGCAAATTTACCTCATTTGCATAGCTTTCAGCAGCAAATTAGGTAATTTGCATACCATGGCACTGTCCATGCAAGAGTAGCTTTAGAAGCTCTCATGCAAGCCCCTGCCGGCTGTTGCTGGATCGCTCGGCAGACATATTGGCTCTCTGATGTCTTACTCTACTCTACAACTCCGTGCAAGCTTTCGTTAATCCAGCCCACTGTCATTACAAATGTGTAAATCCCTACATACAAAACATAAAGTAAAAAATAAATCCAGCGAGACCTGAATGCAAACTCACTGCCACTCGTAACAATATTGCCAACAGCAAATTAAGTTGCCAACAGCATATTACGTAAATCTAACACCACGATGTAAAAAAACAAATTTAATATAACAAGATTAAGCGCTTTCACTCACAGATAGCGAGCTTCATCAGAAGAATGATACAACAAGTAAAAACATTTAAATAGCCACATTTTGGCGCCAAATGGTCTTAAAGCTGTATACATAAAATATCCTACCTATCCACATTTGTATTCATTAAATTTAATATTGTAATAAAAATGCTTGAAAATGCATATTTATGTTTCAATAACATTAAATTAACTATATCATACACTTTTAATAACGTAAAATAAGTGATTGTTAAAAATAATACATGGATTTCTCTGTTAATGAATACTTTAACTATCTAGCTCCAATATAGGTTTGATAGAAATAAAGTCATTCAGCCCTGGTGGCATCATAGCATCAGTTAATATTTGCCACCAAAACTCTCTATAAGCCAAAAATGTCTTGATGTTACCACCTCTGGGGTTCATTGTAACAATTTCTAATATACCAAATTTAAAACAATGTTCATCACCCTGATTCATTATATGTTTGTAAAGTGCATTTTTTGTGTCCTTAGTCCTAATACTGTATAAATGTGAATAAATTCTTTTTTTTAAATTTTCTCTCAGTCTTTCCTATATAATAGGATGGACATGACATACATTTAGCAAGGTAAACAAGCATACTGGTATTACAATTACCGTGTTTGAAATTAATTTTAGTTTTATTGATGTTATTCAAAATAATATGTTTCTCCTCATTTATCACAAAGCATTGATGGCATGCTCCGCATTTAACAGTATGTCCAAGTTCTTTTCTCGTACCATTTATACCATGTTCAAGTAGTTTTTTTTAAATTACTACCCATTTTATACACAACAGATGGTTTGGATCCTAAAATATCAGTTATTTCTTGATCTGTTAAAAAAATGTGCCAATTCCTATTCATAATATCTTTAATTTGATTACTATAGGGGCCAAATTCAACTACACAAGCTCTGTTATATGTATTTTTTTTCCTTCTCTTTCTTTTTAATATTTTTGTTTGTCAGTTCCAAATTCTGTTTCTTATTCAAGCCCAATAGGGGTATATATTTCTTCCCCCATTCACTTATGACATATGAATTGACATCCTCCATCATGTCGTAATCGTAACCACGTTCCTTAAATAAATTATTAATATATTTTACCTCATCTAACATATCAGTGTAATTTGATGTCATTTTTATCGCTCTAATACACTGCCCCTTATAAATGTTATATTTCAATTTTCTTGGATGATTGCTGCAAAAATCTAAGTAAGAATTAGTGAACATAACTTTTCTATGAATATTGGATTTGAAGCTGTTACCCTCACTAGTAATGTACGTATCTAAATAGGCCACACCTGTATAATTGTATTCAGTAGTTTATTTTTGCTTCAGTATGCTTGTTTATCTTGCTAAATGTATGTCATGTCCATCCTATTATATAGGAAAGACTGAGAGAAAATTAAAAAAAATAATTTATTCACATTTATACAGTATTAGGACTAAGGACACAAAAAAATGCACTTTACAAGCATATAATGAATCAGGGTGATGAACATTGTTTTAAATTTGGTATATTAGAAATTGTTACAATGAATCCCAGAGGTGGTAACATCAAGAAATTTTTGGCTTATAGAGAGTTTTGGTGGCAAATATTAACTGGTGCTATGACGCCACCAGGACTGAATGAATTTATTTCTGTCAAACCTATATTGGAGCTAGATAGTTAAAGTATTCATTAACAGAGAAAACCATTTAGTATTTTTAACAATCACTTATTTTAAGTTATTAAAAGTGTATGATATAGTTAATTTAATGTTATTGAAGCATAAATATGCATTTTCAAGCATTTTTATTACAATATTAAATTTAATGAATACAAATGTGGATAGGTAAGATATTTTATGTATACAGCTTTAAGACCATTTGGCGCCAAAAAGTGGCTATTTAAATGTTTTTTTACTTGTTGTATCATTGTTCTGATGAAGCGCGCTATCTGCGAGTGAAAGCGCTTAATCTTGTTATATTAAATTTGTTTTTTTACATCGTGGTGTTGAATTTACGTAATATGCTGTTGGCAACTTAATTTGCTGTTGGCAATATTGTTACGAGTGGCAACGAGTTTGCGTTCAGGTCTCGCTGGATTTATTTTTTACTTTTTGTTCCGAACGCTAGTTTCTGAGGTTACATACAAAACATGACCATAACACATATCTGTTCTGTTTTCCAGCACATTCACATATGGTTATGTGCATATAATGCTTCTTTGCATGAAAATCAGCAAAGCACACCATAAATTACTGCTAATTCCCATTCTAAGTTCTACACCTCATATATGATTACATGTGCTAATACTTTCCATCAGCAGCATAACTGAGCTTGGCATTGCTGCTTTTCTGGAAGGCAGTTAAATAATTATTTCTTTAAGTTGCACAATGTTTGTATGTGTGTACTGAATTTTGAAAATAAGTTGTCTTGATTTCAGAATGACATTGAATCAATTAATTCAGTTAAGGTAAGTCTGCTCTCCATTGTTTACACTGGTAACTGTGTTTCAATATTGCTTTACCTTTTCCCACATATTCTATCACAGTTAGTCTGCAGTGCACTGTCATATGCAGGAATTGCGTGTTTGTCTTGTCAAAGCATATTGTGCAAGTATGAGACACAACAAGTGTGCAATCATCCCTCAATGAATTGGCAGGAAAGTTTATTGATAATCCACTGGTCTACAACTGCAATTTTGTTTGGCATCCCATACTGTGAAACAGGTACATTTCCCTCACAGTAATACATACTTCCATATATGAGATGTATTTACAGTGGCACAGTGTTAAACTAGCAAATTTTAGCGTCCCCCGGGAAAGTAAATTATTGACAACACAATGATTGCATAATGCTTCCATAACTGTAGTATCTCATGGCTGCAGTGCAACTTCTCCTGTGGTGCTTGACTTTGATGCTGTGCTTTGTACATCGAGCACCTGCATTGGTAGAATTTGTGAGTGTGTCTTTCACACTCATGTTGTGTAGACTGCCCTTCAAATACAGATATGATGTGTAACTATACATTGCTACTGTGGTCTTTGACCATTTTTAGCATAAACATCCATCTAAAAAACAATGGTGATGTCATCCATTAAACTGTGCATTGTCACAATAGCACCGCAAAATGCGCCATGATGCTTGCTGTTCAGGTACTAATCTATAGCTTGTGATCTTGGGTAGTTAGTTCACATTCAGCCATTTCCAGCTTATTACATTGTGTCAGTCTTACTGGAACTGTACATGTCAGTAACACTGTTGTGAAACACATCTGCTGTGTACACATATAGATGCTGATTCTTCTGACAAAAAGCTCTGATAATTTCTCACATAACAATGCTTTTATTCAGAGTAATGATGACATGATTACATTTTCTTGACATAATGTTTTTAGTAAGCGTTCTCTTCTGGCACAAAGGAATGAGACAATATTCTGTATGTTGTTACCTTAGTACAGCACAGAACCCTTGCAGCAATAACCTGATGTAATGCCTTGACATACCAACATATCTCACAAATGTAGTGACACTTCTACAATGGAACATTCATTTGGTACGACATGATTCATTTTCTGTAGTCAGATGCTCAGGGGTTCAACATCCATATTCACTGGCTGTTAACATTGCTGTCCCTTATACTGTAATACATAAATGGCATCCGCCACAGTTATAATGTGTCAATTTACAGTAGTAAAGGCTTCTGCCATCTTTTTTATCTCAAAGCGATTGTTTGCAACACATCCATATGATGTTATAAGTTAGCAAGTTAGCATAGGTGGAGTGTCACACTTGAGTTCAGATTTCCACTGTAGTGTTTGTGATTCATCCACATGTTATTAGTTGGTAGACTTACATAGCTTTCTGTTCAATTTCTGAAAAGGGCAATATTATATGAATGTACTGACATTGCACATAACCATTATATTTAATTATTCATATCCATTTTTATGTTGGACAGTGATATATAAACACATGTTGTGATTGCATGGCAATGAAACATGTTTTCGGGGAATGTCATGCTGTGACCCGTCATGTTAGTACTACAATATTTCCACACAGTATGAGACCAGTTAGCATAATGGTTATGGTCTTCAACTCTCATGCACAAGGTGCAAGATTTGACCCTGACTTTCACCCAATGCCTGTTTGGAGTTTGTATGTTCTTCCTGTGTCTTTGTAGGGTTCCTCCCACCTCTGAAAAACATACTGAGTTTTCCATCTCAAATTCACCACTGAATGGAACTGTGGGCAGCAGCACAGGCTCTATATGGTGCCCTATGGGGGAAGAGTTGTATAGACCAACCACTTTGGGCATCTACTGCTGTGTGCAGTATCCTCAAGATAGGAAAACATGGCTCACAGATTGTGTGCTGTGGCAGGGCTAGCCACTAAACAGTGTAAAATATGACTCAGTCATGTTGACTAATGTTGCCAAATGTGCATGGGATGTTTGAGGATCTGGTCAACCCTGGCCTACCCTGACCTATGCCAGGTATCCATGGTAACAATGGGAGGGGTGTATGTGCCCCTACTGGCTCTCCATGCACACAGCAGCCCTGAGTCAATAAGCTACTGGCCCAGTTGTCCAGCCTGGTAAAACCAATCAACCTGCCAAACATGAACTAAGAATTGCTACACTTAATATAGGTTCACATCCAGGAGGGAGCTTGGAAATGGATGACATGAAGGGTACAGAGGAGGCTGGACATCCTATGAGGTGGCTTGACATCCTATGTATTGAAAAGAGCAGCAAAGACACTTGGCTTGTCTAGTCTATGGCTCAGGAGGAGGATAGGCTAGAAATGATCTGTGATGAGAGAGAAGTTTCAGATTAGTGATAGACTTGTGGCAATCAGAATCCGGTATAGTGATAGGGCAGTATTCATAATCTCAGCCTATGCCCCACAGCATAAACCAATGTGTTCAGAGAAGGCTCCAAGGTAAACAAAAACCAGGCTGAAGAGAAAGTGCAGTACTTCAAGAAATTGCTTAGGGCTCTAGCACCCCAAGAGGAGGAGAAATAGGTGGAGTTGAAGAGGAATGGAAGCACCTCAAAACAGCATGTGTGAGGACTACAGAACAGATATGTGGCTGAGCCAGGTATGGAAATAAGGTACATAAGGAAAGCTGGTGATGGAATGCAAAAGTCCAGGAAGTCATGAAAAGAAAGAAGGAGTGCAGGAAAAAGTGGGGATAGAAAAGACGGATCAGGATTGGAAGGAATACTGGTTGGCTAAGAAAGAAGCTAAGAAAGAAGTTGCAATAGCAAAGAACAAGGCATCAGAGGTACTCTACTATCTTCTGGAAAGTTACTCAGTAGTTAACACAAAGAAACTAGCAAGACAAAGACAGAAATATAAAGAAGATAGTCAAGACTCCTTTCATAGGGAATGCCGTCAACAACCTGCTCATCAGTCCATAGGACATCAAAGGCAGATAAAAGGAGTACTTGCAGCAGCTTTGGAATGAAGAAAACCCCAAAAGCTGTACTGCCACAGACACAGCCCATGATGAGAGAAGAAGAAGATCCCTCCCTAGAAGAAGTAATTGAATTTAGGGAAAGCAGCAGGCTCAGATGAGGTCACAGCAGATATGATAAAGATGTTGGGTGAGATAGGGGATAAGGGTATTCGTAGCAGAGAGAAATGCATATCCCAGATGACTTCAGAATAACTCTACTCATGTCAGTGTACAAGAACAAAGGGGACATCCACAACTGTAGGCAGTACCGAGGCATCAAACTCCTATGACACTGCATGAAAGTTCTGAAGACAGTGATTGATAAATGGATATGCAGAGTAGTAGAAAGTAAAACGGGAGATGAGCTGTTCAGATTCAGATCAGGATGCAGCACAACTGACCCATTGTTTGCAGTGAGACAGAAAGTTGAGAAAAAGTTAGAGATAGGCATTACTAGACTTGTAGAAAGCATATGACCAGGTCCCAAGAAAGGTGATTTGGGCAATCCTGTAGTAGTCTGAAGTCTTAGAAATACTGGTAGAATTAGTGCAGGCTTTGTGCAAGGACCCAGTGACTTAAGTATGAACAGTTTTCAGTCTCACAGAAGGGCTCCCAGTGAGAGAGGGTGTGCACCAGGGTTCAGTTCTGAGCCAACTGCTGTTCATACTAGTGATGGACTACATTAGCAAACAGGACACATGTGACAGATCAACAAAGGTGCTGTATGCAGACAATGTGACATTACAGGCAGACTATGAGTAAGAACTTCAGGGAAGGATAAGGGAATGGAATGCAAAACTAAAGGCACATGGGTTGAAACTCAGTACAGATAAGACATTGGAAATTGCAGCAAATTCAGGAATTCAGAAGAAGCTCAGAACTGAGATAGAAGGGAAGATAGTGTAATAAGTTAATAGCTTCAAGTATCTGGGATGGGTGGTTGAAGAGAAGGGAAGTCTGAATGAAAAGGTCAAAGCTAGAATCAGAGGGGCTGTAGCCAATTGACATAGAGTGCCAGGTGTAGTGAGTGACAGAAGAATGCCAAAGAATCTGAAAAGTAAGGTGTACAAAACAGTAGTGCAACCAGCACTACTGTATGGTACAAAAGTGGGCATTGAAGGCAGAGAAAATGAGGAAGCTAGAGGTAATAGAAATTAAGTTCTTGTAGGATACACATACACAGGGGCAGAAAAAGAAATGAGGTCATTAGAGCAGAAGTGAAAGTAGCTCCAATAGCAAAAAGGATCAAATACAACAGATTATGGTGGTTTGGGTACATGCATAGAAAAGCAGAAGACAGTCCAGTAAAGAATATTTGGAGCAAACAGGAAGAAGGTAAGAGGAAACAAGGGCATCTGGTAAAGAGATGGATGGATTGTGCGACAGAAGATCTGTGACAGTCAGACATGAATATCAAAGAAGGTAGGAGTGTGGCATTGAAATGAGAAAGATGGCAACAGTTAGCATGACACCCCGAACCCATGTAGAAAAGGGAAAAAGGAGGTTGATGATAATGATGATGATGATGATGATGATGTCATGCTGTGAGTACTCCTGTGGCATGTGCGTTGAATAATTGCTTGTATAGCATGCATACATGTATAGGATGCGGTTCATTTCTGGAGCAGTGTGTGTAGTACATGATGGAAGAAGCTTCCTTGGTAAAAATGCTTTGATATTGTAATCCTCACCATTGTGTGAAAAACAACCTGTGTAGCTCCTTTTCAGCAGCCAGACAACATCAGATTGTTCAAATTCTATTTGTAACGTCTTTCTTACTGCACACATTGTCTTCAGTTATTTATGACAGCCTCCACTGCTATCTCCTGTGCCACTTTCAGTCAGAGCAGAGGCCAATCGACAGCCTAGTATCATAGGCAGGGGTCTAAATCTGTTAACAAGTGTCTGACAGGCAGTAGTGGTTTACACATACAAGATACGTATGGCACAGTCAGATGGACACCTTTTTATGGCAACTGTCCTACAAGGTAAGGAATTCATAACCCTTATAGGTTCATAGGTTTATAGGTAGGTACTAGGCTATTGGCCCTATGGCCTATATAAGCCTAGCCAAAAAGGTACCCCGGCTTTCGCCAGCCAAGAAAATTATTTTCCTGTGCCCCTGTCGAGCAGAGCCACAGAAGTGATCCCCAGGGTGAATTGCCTATCTTCCATCCAATCATCAAGATTTTTCATGAAGAGTGCTAATGAGGAGCTTTGTTTGATATAGATAGGTAGTTTGTTCCAGAGTATGGGAAGTCTCAGGGACTGGAATCTATCTCTCCAGCATGTTCTGTTTATTGTGGTGACAAGTTTTAGGTCCCTAGAGCATATAGCTCAGAGGGTTTGGGATTTCTTTAAGTGGAGCATGTCCAACAGCTCTGGATTTGACATAGCTTTGTATGTTAGGCAGATATCACCTCTGAGTAGGTAATATGCGATGGAGTAAAGCTAGAGTTGTTTTAGACTGTCTGCTTAGGGCATCTCATTGAGGCTGGTAATCCACTTTGTGAGGTATTTCTGTGGCCTTTCCAGTTGTTGTAGATGTCTTGTATGGTACATACCAAAAGGGGCGTTGTACTCTATAATGGGTCTAATGAGTGACGAGTAGAGGGGAATAATGACCTCTTTTTTCCTGGATGAGAAACCTTTTGTGATGAGGTGTGCCATGTAGAATGCTATCCTGACTACTGTGGCAATGTGATTACCAAAAGAGACACTACTGTCCACCTGTGTCCCAAGGTCTCTTATCACACTTTTGGTGTTAAGTAGACTACTGCCTATGTGGTAGTTCATGGGTACAGACTTTTTACCAAAAGGGATGACAATGCACTTTTTGGCATTGAGCTTGAGGCCAAGGCCTTGACACCAAGAATCTGTCTCAGTAAGGCCTTTTTAGGATGTCCACATCGTTAGGAGTTTTGATTATGCCTCCTAGTTTGCAGTCATCTGCGAACTTCATTAGCCAAGTTCATTAGCCAATCTGTCTCAGTAAGGCCTTTTTTGTAGGATGTCCACATCGTTAGGAGTTTTGATTATGCCTCCTAGTTTGCAGTCATCTGCGAACTTCATTAGCCAAAGATATTCTGTGTTAACCTGTACTTCTGAGAAGTAGATACCAAACAGGAGAGGACCCAGGAATGAACCCTGTGGTACTCCACTTGTCACTGGTCTGAAGTTGGATTTGGAGTCTGCTACTTTCACAGTGTGGGTTCTGTCAGTGAGCCAGCTGGCAACCCATCTTGTGACATAGGGACTTATACCTAGTTTAGTGAGTATATATATAATTCCAGAGAGGGGATGCTATCAAAAGCCTTGGCGAGATCTAGATAGGCTGTGTGAACCACCTTACCCTCATCTATGGCTTTGGTGACCACTTCAAAGAAGTCTATCAGGTTTAGGAAACATGATCTCCCTCTTACAAATCTGAACTGGGTAGGGTCCAGAGTTTGGAGATTACCAATGTCCTTGTTTATAGGTTCCATGATGATATGCTCCATAGCCTTGCAGACCAGCCTCATCAGGCTAATGGGGCAGTAGTTCCTGGGGTCTGTGGTGCCCACCCCCCCCCCTTTGTGGAGTGGGATAACCATCCCTGTGCACCATTCAGTGGGCACAAAGCTTGAGGTGAAGATATGATTGAACATAGTATTTAGTTGGCTGCCAGTTCATTTTGTAGCTCATGTAGAATGCAGCCTGGGATGTTCTCAGGTCCCATAGATGCTGTGTTCTTGGCTTTGGATAATGTGGTTGTTACCTCTGCAAACGTGATTACAGGAACCTTGCATTCTTCTGGTATAGAGATGAGCCCTTTTGGGGGTGAGATGGGGTAAAATTGCACTGAAACTACCTGCCAGGATGTTGGAAATATCAGTTGGTTCCATATATTTAGTGTTGTTGTGCTGTAACTCAGAGCAGATCTGAGTGTTGCCATTGAGATTCTTGATATTGCTGTAGAATGCTTTGTGGTTGTCTTTAGAATCAGTGGCGATTTTGTTTTCATAACTAGCTTTAGAGGATTTTATGAGGGATCTCAGCTTTTTACTGAAGCAGACCAGGGAGCTCCTCCAAGTATGGGATTTTACTCTTTTTTGCAACAGTTTCTTTCTTCTGTTGTAGAGTTTGTTTATGGCAGGGGACCACCAGATTGGCTTCCTTTTTAGGGAGAATAGCATCTTGGTTCTGTTAGGGATTGCACGATTCATGCACTCACATAAGTGCTTATAAAGTGCATTTGTGTAGGATTCAGCATTCGTACCTCTACTGTCCATCTGCATGGGTGTCGTGAAGTTTGCCACTTCTGTCTTAAGAAGCATGAAGTTGGCTTTGGAGAAATGTTTTATGGTGGTTTCCCTAATGGGGGGGTGGGAGCGGGATGTGGATGTCTAGGGTGATTAGCTTGTGGTTGAATCTGACCAATGAGGCATTGACCTCTGGTGTGGAACACAGGTTGCCCATGTTGGTAATGACCAGGTCTAGGATATTGCTCCCCATCTTGGGGATGTGGATAAGTTGATCCAAGGCATTGGAATTTATGAATTCCAGAAAACATTGAGCAAAAGGGTTGGTACATGAGTAGTTTTCCCAGTTAATGGTGGGGTAGTTGAAATCGCCCATTATTAGGGTGTTAGGTTTTACCCTAATATTTTCCAGTGTATCAAGAAATGAGGAGTGGGAATCCTGAGGCATGGTGGGGGATCTGTAGCAAGCTACACTTTGGATTGCAGTCTTGCCCAGAGTTAGTTGCACTTGGATAATCTCAGATGCATTATGCTGAGCAACTAGCCTGGAGGTGTGGATATCCTTAATGAATACAGACACTCTTCTGCCTTTAGTGTTTCGGTCCAGGTTAGGTAGCCGAAAAGTGTGGTATGAATTATAGCCTGGTAATGCAGGGGTGCTCTCTGGAACCTTGAACCAGGTCTCTGTCACTGCACAGATGTCGATGTTCTCCATTTTATGGAGTGCCTCGAGTGAGTGCATTTTGAGGTTTAGACTTCTAGCATTGAATAGCATTACCCTCAGATTTTGCTTGCTTGTACCTGTTATGGTGGTGAATTTGTCATTTGAAGCTTGCCTAAAAAAGGCACTATAAGGGTGGCAAGAGCCTTATCCAGTATCCGGAATCCCAAGAGCAACAGGTGCAGGCTTTCTCTGGCAACTGTCGATCATGTCATCCCAGGCAGACAGATCCTGGAAACTGTTAGAATGAGATGAGTAGCTTAGCCAGTTGTTGAAGTCAATCATTTTGTCCTTGTACTGTGGTATCATTCTGGGTAATGGCAGGAAGCTACTCAGGGCTAGGGTCATACCTGACTGGGCTACAAGATAGGACAGCTCCTTCATGTCTCTTTTCATGTAGTCAAGGGAGGTATGTCTCAGGTCATTCACACCAACATGGACAATGGCAGAGTCATATTTGTACTTGTGAAGTGACCTGAGTGCGTGCGTTTTGTGGCAGATCATGGCACCCGACAGGAAGCTGCCAGTAAATTTCTCCTTGTTTAGCCTGGTGAGTAGAACATCAGTGTGCCTGACTTTAGAGTCACCTATGACTAGAGTGTTGGGTACGTTGTTAGGCCTTATAGACTGTGGTTGAGTGGCACACTGAGTTTGTGGGCTATGTGTCATTTGGGTTGTGTTGGGGGGGTGGAGGTTGCTTGTGTTTCTACTTTGGAGTTCCCTGTTGCTTGGCGAGATATTTATTGAGAGCCTCCATGAATGTAGGTGTATGTTTCAGTTATGTTAGGAACCTGGGATGCAACTCCCAGACTTGTTCTGAGTTGATTCTAAATGACATAAAATACACTGAACCCACAGACATCGCCAATATCCTGGCAGACAGGTTCAGTGCAAACTTCTCCACCCCCTCCCCCCCAAAAAAAGAGCAAGTATCTATCCTGGCAGAGGGCTGCCTCCCAAATATCTCTGATGCTCAGGTGAAGGTTGCCCTCTCCAAAGCAAAAAACACTGCTTCCATGGGACCAGATGGCGTCCCGGGTTGCGTCCTACATGAACTCCAAGAAGAACTAATCCCTCAAATAAAACAGCTGTACAGTCTCAGCCTCACTACAGGATATGTGCCCACAGAATGGCATACAGCAACAGTGGTCCCACTCCACAAAGCTGGAGCCTCTACAGACCCTGGAAACTATCGCCCCATAAGCCTGACTAGATTAGTCTGCAAGGCTATGGAGAGGATCATCATGGAGCTCATAAACAAAGACATTGGGGACCTACAGACACTAGATCCTACCCAGTTCAGCTTCGTCAAGGGCAGATCCTACCTTTTGAACCTGGTTGACTTCTTCGAAACAGTCACCAAAGCCATAGATGAAGGGAAGGTAGTCCACACAGCCTATCTGGGTCTAGCAAAGGCATTTGACACAATACCCCACTCAGGCATCATAGATAAGCTATCCAGCTTAAATATAAACCCCTATGTCACAAGATGGGTCGCAAACTGGCTGAAAGACAGAACCCACAGAGTGAGAGTTGCTGGAGCCATGTCAGACTCTAAACCGGTCACAAGTGGTGTCCCACAAGGTTCTGTCCTGGGACCGCTCTTGTTCGGTATATACTTTTCCGAGGTACAGGCCAACGTGGGAGGACTATGGCTCACCATGTTCGCAGATGACTGCAAACTAGGTGCCATAATTAACTCTCCAGCTGACACAAACATCCTTCAAAAAGGTCTCACAAAGATGGATAACTGGTGCCAGAGCCATGGTCTAAAGCTAAATGCCAAAAAGTGTATAGTCATACCCTTTGGCAAAAACAATGTGCCCACAAATTACCACATAGGTGGTAACCCATTAAGTACAGAGAAAGTAATTAGGGATCTGGGGACCCAAGTTGATAGCAATCTCTCCTTTGACAACCACATTGCCAAAGTGGTTAGAAAGACCTTTTACATAGCCCACCTCATCATGAAAGGATTCACATCTAGATCAAGAGAGGTAATCGTGCCCCTTTATTCATCCCTCATCAGGCCCATCATAGAATACAATGCCCCTTTTGGGATGTACCTTACCCGACACCTGCAGCAATTAGAAAGACCCCAAAAGTACCTCACCAAGAGGATCAAGGGACTCAAACAGATGCCATATGCTGCTCGGTTAAAAAAACCTCCAGCTCTACTCAGTTGCATACCGCCTACTTCGAGGTGATCTATGCCTGACATATAAAGCTATGTCCAATCCAGAATTAATGGACATGCTCCACCTCAGTAAATCTAAATCCCTTAGAGCCACACGCTCGAGGGACTTGAACCTCAGCACTGAAATAAACAGAACTTGTTGGAGGGACAGATTCATAACCCAGAGGCTCCCTTCGCTCTGGAACAGAATTCCAATTCATGTTAGGCAGAGCACCTCACTGAATCTCTTCAAGAAGAATCTTGATAAGTGGATGGGGGAAGGTAGGTTTGTCCCGGGGATTACTTCCATGTCACTATTAGACAGAGGCACAGCAAACTAAACCTTAAAAAGGGCACAGTATACTCAAATCAAGGGGTGGCGTAAGCCAAACAAAATCGGGCTAGGCTTATAATTGCCCCAGGGCAGATAGCCTAGTATGAACCTATGAACCTATGAGCCTATGAACAAATGTAGAAAATTTCCAGTTAATACCTCACACACAGTGAAACTAGTATTGCAGCAGATAATAAAAGTGCTATAAATAACTCATAAAAATAAGCAAAAAACAGGATACTTAATGTTATATATCGCAGATCAGGGTTTGCTCAGTGCCCTTCTTCCAGTTAGCTCAGAGTGAAATGGCAGAGACACTCACAAGTTAACTTCTTAAGTAACAGAAAGTTGAAACCTGAAACAACTTATAAAAAAGCTCAAAAGAACCAATGAGGTGCTTACTCCAAGCCGTAGTCCAGGTAACCCCAATCAGCCAATGACCATAAACACTCCCCTCTCACTGAAATGCAAGAATGGCTTTGGATAAACTAAGATGGCCTGGAACATGCTCAGACACACAGCCTCTACATAAAAAAAAACTGTGCCCAAAACACAAGCCTGAATATGGACAATGCTATAACTACCCATACTACTTAGGTATAAAAAAATGCAGAAATGTTTATCACAGCAGAAAAGCAGCAGTGAGCCTTTAAATCAAAGTTTTAAACAGATAAAGGAGCAAGGAGACACTAGAGAATGGTTTTAACTGCAAACAAATAAGTTATATGATACACTCCTTGGCAGGAAATCAGAACAAACAAACCCAAACATGTAGAAAATTTCCAGTTAATACTTCACACACAGTGAAAATAGCTAGAAAAGTATGCAGTAGACAATAAAAGTGCTATAAAGAACTTGTAAAAATAAACAAAAATCAGGATACTTAATGTTATATATGTCAGAACAGGGTTTGCTCAGTGCCCTTCCTCCGATTAGCTCAGTGTGTGTGATAGGAAAGTGCTGTAAGCCCTTCAATGGTATTCTTCATGACACATCCAATATGCATATTTCTCTGGCGTCCAAAACTAATATGCATATCTCTGATATCTGTCCTGGAATGCTTTTAAAAATGACATGAAGTAAATGTTTATTATGTTATTCATTGCTCACAGGCATCAACTATTTAAAAATAATTATACTCTGTATTCCATGTCTTCATCCAAAACTTTCTTTATTACTGCAATTATTTTCATCAAACTGTACAGCTTAATGGCAGATGAGGGATCTATAAAATGTTTCTTACTGTATTGCATGCTGCCAGATCATCAGAAAGTATAAATGGTCTTCTGTTATGAGGCTTTCTTGTGTGCCATTGTTGAACTGCAGTTATGTTATCGTTCCCTGTAATTCCATGTGAGCATGCTAAGTATAGCAATGCCTGAAATGTGTGATATTTACCAGTGGAAAACCTGAAATCATGAAATGTCATCTGATCTGTGTTGTCATTTGTCACTTATGTATGTTGAATTTTATTACATTACTATTTGACATTTGTATGACTATACAACAGATGATTGTCTATTGCGTGTTTATAGGTGATAAACCCCTTTCCTATGGATGCCAACAACAATTATTTGCAAAAAATTGTAACTTTCTGATTTGCATAATACAACATATATAATGCTCTTTTGTTTTTGTGTATATATGCTGAGGTGGAGAATACAGCAATGGTGTTGGCTAGCATACATAAATTCCCTGTATATACATCTCATATGCAATAATTGCAGTCTATGCATTATCCCATAATGTATCTTCTCTCCTTGCTGTTATCTCAGCTCAGCATGTTATTAACATACATATCATATTAACTCCCCTTTATTACACTGTAGCTTTAAGTCCCTCTCACATTCTTTGATAGCATGTCTGTTTTTATTTATGTTCATGAGTCAAGTATTGTCATTGAGATTATCATTACAGCAATATGGCAGTATTTAAGTTACAAATGTTTCTTTGACACTTCAGCACATTTGCCTGCAGTATCTGAGTACACCTTCTCCATTTCCCTCCCCTCTCAATTACACCTTCAGTACAACCAGTGTTATTTGTGTACAGTTCTCCCATGTCATTTTACCTCCTTCAGCATTCTTTCACTGTACTTGTATATCCAATTACCACTGCTGCTAATCACGCTAACACATTTAAATCGTGTTGGCTTAGCGTGAAGTCTGCATGATTGTTAATGAATCCTAGGTCATCCATTGCAAAGCTGGAGGGTTAACCCTCTTGGCCTACGGAGACACATACTGGATCCTACTACAATGATTTCTTCTTCTAAGACAGTTGAAGCCAAGTATCTTGCATTATTCTGGGTGATGGTAAGACATCATTCAAAACTAATGTCTTTCCTCCCTCTGCCACACATTAGCAAGGTCAGACATATCCTTCTGCAGTTCTGCTTGGATGGAATGTCTAAGATCTTTCACCTCCATGTAGGCCACCACCAGATTATATGTGTGTTTTTCAGGATGGAGGGCTTTTGCTATGTTGAGGATTCTGGCTTTGGCAAGAGAGGTAACTATCACTCTGCTTTTGCCCAGTCATGTAAGGGTGGTGATAGCGCTCTTCATGACACATTGATGAATTACTTAAATCTTTCCTTTACTGGACGCATCTCTTGTCAGCATTATTGGCATGTGACATTGTGCTATGCACCTTTTCAACTTACTGATGTATGTGCAATAACTGGTGATGTATGTAAAGATGGTATATCGGTGTGAACTTGAATATGAGATTTCTTAATTCTAATTTGTAGACATGAGGTTTGACTACCCAAATGACTTGGCGTAAATACTGTAGCGGTGATGGTGCTTTCTGATGTGTGTGTGTGTGTGTGTGTGTGTGTGTGTGTGTGTGTGTGTGTGTGTGTGTGTGTGTGTGTGTGTGTGTGTGTGTGTGTTTGTGTGTGTATGTGTATGTGACATGAAGAATGTTCCATGCTGTGACAAGCATGCCTCCACATTACGGACTTGCACCTCTCATAAATGGATTTATGTTGTGGGAGTAATGATGTATTTTGGTAAGCTTATTGAAATTAGTAAAATGCCTCAAAACACAAGTGTTAGCAGATTAGGTACAGTACAGTACAGAAAGGGTAGGAACTTACTACAATTCCACATTAGCAAATGTGTAGTAATGCATGAAGGTAATAAGGTTTTAATCATATAGACAAAGAATTACATTGCTTAGGACTGGTACTCTTTATTTGTTTTCCACAGTTCAGCAAAAAAAAAAAATATATATATATATATATATATATATATATATAGATAGATATATAGTCTGAGTTATGCAACTGAGGTCAGTAACAAGCAAGGATGGTAAACCAGTTTGCTAAAGCCGATCTTGCAGAAGCACGGGTCTCACCAAGAATGACCAGAAAATATAGTGCAGTATGATGCACGCAGTAAAGAGCAGTGTGGATACTACACTACTACCACTACAGTGATGAGCAATGTGAGTGCACTAACATATATTCAGTAAACAACACAGAGCATTACATTATATAATGGCATAGCAGTGAAGGCACAGCTGCCATGATAAAATTAGCCATAGAATGGCAGAGCAGTAGAGTGAGTGCTAGCTCACATTCAGCAAGGAAGAGCTCAGGAGATTAAAAATTCTCTTTCTCTGACAAGGACTGGGGTTTGATGATGACTTCCATTTGCTGTCCATATGGTATCTAAAAGCTCTCCCTGTGTCCTCAAATATTTACTCAACATGCTACAATTTTAAGCTGCATTCCAAAGACACTCTGGTTGATTGGTTATCATCACTTGTTCTTTGCATATACTGTTTACTTTTGCCATTTAGGCAAGGATCTAAACTGCAGATTAAATGTCTGCAAGTGTTACTATGTGCACGCAGTTAAAAATTGATTACACTGAAAACAAAGAATGGGCAGATAGATGGCTGCTTATATTTAACATACACAGTTGCTTTGTGGTACACTTTGGAGGAAGAAACTAATGCAAGGAGTACCCAGTGAATTCCATATTTGAACAACAGACCTTGAAGTACTTGTATCTCATATTTTAATGAGGACAATCCATGAGAGGAGGCAGTGATAATTCACCTCTGTAAAAGTGCAAAATAAAACTTCATGTTCAATATCTTGAACAGTCATGAGGTTTGTTACTCCACTGGGATGTACACAAGATCACAGTTCTCGAGAAGAGTGAATTTAAAATTGTGCAGGAGTCACAGCTAAGCCAAACATGCTGGAGGGATAGGTTCCTGACCCAGAGACTCCCCAGACTCTGGAATAGAATGCCTGTGTCAGTCGCCCTGCTAGACAGGGGTCCAGGAAAGTAAATAGTGTGGGATGAAATAGCCAGGAAATTGTTATGGCTAGGCTTGTATAGGCCCGAGGGCCAATAGCCTAGAACCAGCCTATGAACCTATGAACCTATAAAGGAAATATTTTAGATGACATTAATACATATGCCCTAAATAAAAATAAAGGAGTCTGGGAAAATATCCACATCTTGCAGTTACTTCATTATTTAACAACCTCATTCATGGCAACAATTTTCATATTGATATCTGAATGAAAAAGGTGGTATAATTCCAAAAAATTACATATTCAAGAAGGGGATTAGCAGTAATGAATGAATTACTTCATTAAAAAGTGGGCATAATCTATGGAAGACCTTTTTTATGAGGAACGTGGAAGTCCCAGAAATGCATGCTAACTGAGAAATGCATGTAAACTGCATACAGTACGTTTATCTCAGTGAGCAAAAGTAAAGCATTATGTACCTTGCAATGCAAGCTATCCTTTAGCTGATCAGCTTAGCCAAGTGATTCTTGCAGGCTGTTACTTTTCTGTTTATCTTATGCAGCCTCTATGTAATCTATATCTACTCTCTAGACTATTGCATTACTTACTTCTTTACAGTTTTACTTTCCTCAGTTTTAGGCAGTTCTGTTCTTTTCTTGTGAAATAAAGTGTGTTATTTTGAAAAAGGCTCAGCAGTGTGAGCACAGACCCCTGAAATTGCAAGCAAGGCAGCAAAAACTGAAATGTCAACTAATCATTGTAAACACCGAGATGAAAAATACATAATTAGCAATCACCTCAGTAAATAAAAGGGCAGCAGATAAATGATGGATGACCATGTGTCTGCTCTTGGCTGATTGAAATTGATGAGGGGGTACCTGCAAGCAAAGAGGAATGATAAAATGTCATTTGTAAAAATAAAATAAAAAATTGCTTTCAGTGATCTGCCGTCCTGATTTCTGCACTAGCTGTGAAGGCATTATATATATCTTGGGAGTTTCAGCACAACATGCCAGTTTAATTTTTATAAACAAAACAGACTACAGGATTACACCTAGTAGTCATTAGAGAAAATAACTGGTATAACTTTATAACACACACACACACACAAACACGTGGACACACACATGCATTCATAAGCATACAATTTTCTTAGTGATTATCTCTCTCTCTCTCTCTCTCTCTCTCTCTCTCTCTCTATGTATATATATATATATATATATATATATATATATATATATATATATATATATATATATATGTATATATATATATGGGTCTACTTAAAATAACAGAAAGACCACAACACCGAAACCCAGAAGATCGAGATCAGAATCACTAATACTCAGAACACTGAAAAGCGCGAAACTGTAAACCACACACATAACACATACAAACACACACACAACTACCCCAAACTAGTAAACACACCAACCTATACTAGTTATAGGCAGGGGGGCAAGCCCCCCTTCACCCCCCTACTTAAATATTCTAACTCCGAGATTGCACAAACAGACACACAAGGCAAACTCACACCCACACATTACAGTCCCTCACACACACAAACCAAAGTCACAGCACACACTTACACACAGCAATTCCCCTCACAACTACACTTACACATACATACTTACCTACTGCAGAACACCAAAAGTGCTAAATTAAACTCCCGTAATGTCGGGATTTTGAATTTTGCGTTTTTCGGTGTTCTGAGGTTTCGTGATTCTGGTCTTGATCTTCTGGGTTTCGGTGTTGTGGTCTTTCGGTTATTTCAAGTAGACCCATATACACACATATATAAAACATTACATATATGCTCCAGTATCGGGAAAAGATAAACATAAGCGCTTCTGTAGTGTGAGCCACAATCATAACACCAGTTAGGGATGAACAATTGCAGTTATGATAAGGTACTGCATTAGAGACCAACAATGGACACTGCTGGCTGCCAAAGAATTATGTCAGAAAGTAAAACAGCTTTGTTTCTTTCTGCTGTCCTTGTCTGCCAGCTTTCTCTCATAATTTGTTTATTTTGATTTGAGAGGAAATCACTAAATATATCAGTCAGTCAAAACTGCCAAAATTAAAGTTTCATACATCTTATTGTTTAGAAAATGCCATAACGATGCAAAGCCTGTTGTTGTATTAACACTTTTAAGTGAATTAGAGGAGTATTTTAAAGTCATCATTTTATCCTGTCTCCCCCTAGAATTCTTCAGCAACTAAGATGAAAGGTGTGCTGCTGTCTGTTTGTCATCACTGACTTTCAAAGCTGGTAAAATACTTAAAGATTTTTTTTTTACTGTAACTGGTAGTACCTGGAGCACATAAAACGCCATGCACTACAAAGAATTATGGTCGAGAACTTAATCACATCCCTTTATTAGGCGTTCTCAATATGTATGCCAAGGTTCACCTCTTGAGTTTCACTCTCAAGGTGAATTTCTTGACATTCATGTCTTGAATACATAATCTGGTTATGATCAGGGATCTGATGATAATTACATATATTTATATAAATGTAGCGAGAGAGAGAGAGAGAGAGATAAACACACAACACAACACACACACACACACACACACACACACACACACACACACACACACACACACACACACACTTCTCAGTTTAGTGTTTCCCGCCAATGAAAAAGCTACCAGCATGACACAGGACATTCTTGCCATCTTTTAATCTCTCTTTATAAATTATTTTCATAATATTAATATATTCCAGGACAGTAAACATACAATGTTCAGACTTTTCAATATAACAAAACCATAAACTAAACAATGTGGCACATATTTCTCAAGTGTAACAATCACACTCAAATGATTGGCTTTGACAATTGAATATTTCTCTGCCTAAATAAACCTTAGAAACAAGCCAATAGAAAATAGTCATGTGAGAGTACCATGTGTGACAGAAGACAGGACAGCCAATATACTACTTAATATGATCCCTTGGGAACTCCCTCATAATATTATACCCCCAGAGAGATGCAATGTTGCCAGTTAAGATCCTATTTATATTGAGATGTCAGGCACAGTTAAAAAACAGTGATTAATAATAATTTATATCCTTCTTAACATTTGCAATCCATTCACTGTCTAAGGGGATAGTTTATTGACTTATTTACAAAAGTTAATGGTAAATAAAATGCACAGGATAACCTGACAAAATATCCTATTAATAGAACAAACTTCCTGTTATGAAGTAAGTAAAATGAAAAAAAAGGAAGGTAAAACCTAGGAAACAGAAAGCAGTTAGCTAGACAGGAATTAGGTCAATTATCAGCTCTCACATCTCCCCCAGCAAGTTATGATCAATGTGGAAAGCTACCTTCATACTTACTACTTTGTCTTTGGCAGCATAAAAGGAAGATCTCAAAATACCAAATCAAAACCTCACTGGATGAAATGAGGAGGTTTTTGCCTGCTTTTGACATCTGATAGGTATTTAGATATGTGGTAAAGAAGAGATGCTCAGTCAAAAGAGTTCAAGACCCTCCCTGCTAGTATAACATCAATCTTGTCCAAAGTATAGAGTTGGGAAGATATTTATAAATACCTAATGTGGCAGATGTATATGAAAAGCATTACCTTGATCACAGTTTTAGTTGAATTACACATCAGAGGATGTAAAGAGTTGATATTGCAGAGATAAATATAACACCCACTACATTCCACCTCTCCAGTGTTTCCAAGATGGTAGTAACTTTCTCTAAGAATGTATGTATTGTTTGTCTAACTATAGCCACAAGGTGAGGAACATAACAGTAACATTTTTCTTACTAGACTGCTTCCAGTGAAGGTATATAATTCTACTGAATTGACATTATGATTTAACCCAGATGTATGGTTAAATAGTTATATCATTATCTGGTATCAGTGGATCAAGCATTTCATAATTTCAGAATGAGACTGCATAAAACTAAATACATTGAAAAAGTGAACAACACACCTCTCAACCTCTTAGAGCATGAAATCTGGGTAAAGCCATAAAAAATGTGGGCTCAAAGGCCCAGAAATAGGCACAATTTTTAAATATTGCTCTTACAAATGTAGAAAGTCAATAGACTAACACATTTTGTATTGGCATGAATTTTCTAAAGGGTATGAAGTCTAACTCTCAAATGTCTGTCATTATTTTCTGACTTCAGTCCTCAAAGATTTGGCAGTGATTTTCCAGAAAAGCACAATTTTTATGAGTAACAGGCCAAAAATATGAGGTAAAAATCTGGACTTTCTGAGAAAATCTGTACAAATAAGAGGTGTGGTGAGCAAGAAGCTAAAAATGGAACTGATAGTGATGTCCAACTTTGTATATAGTGAAGAAGATTGTGAAAAAACAAATAGCAACTTTTGCTACTAACAATTTTACTCCTGTTATCCATGCTCAAAGCCTAGAATACTCTTAAAAGAAAAAAAGATAATTTCAAAGTTTGGCATGGGTAGAAATTTTGTTGAGCACTTTGTTATTTAACAGAGACTGTTTTTTTCATGCACATAGAATAATCCCCCGGATTCATGAATCCTCCGTGTAAGACTTAATAAGTCTTACTCAGAGGCTGCAGTTGAATGGTATGACATCAGCGTGCCATGAATATGCATGAGGGCATGCTGACTCAACCGTACGTCTTACATGGACCGTGTAAGAAAGCAGGGAGCGTGTCCGACTGCAGAGCAGTCTAGATGTCCACGCCCCTGCAAGTGTTTAAAATAAAAGCAAATAAACAAGAGCAAGTCCGCTCAAATGTCCCTGCACCCAACACCTCACTGTCTGATATTGTAAACCCCCATCACAGTTCTAAAACATATAACATTAATTTTTTTAAAATTCCCAAAATAGCTGCCTGTATTTGCGCATGTGTGCGCGCATGTGCCCATTGCTTAGCTACAGTTAGCAATTATGACATGGAAGAGCATAAGAAAGAATGTTTATGCAAATCACACCAAATAGCAATAGCGTAATGGTAGAGCATTCGCACAGAGAAGAGGCATTCACGGTTCGCATCCCATCACTCTCTTTCGTATTTATTTTTTAAATCAGTATATGGAATAATACCTAACATATATGTTTAAACATAACTAAAAAGCAGTGAAATGGCCAATGTAGCAGTGAACAAAATAAATATTTTAAAGGATCCCAATATAAAATTGCCTGCAGTTAAGCAGCGCTTCACCCAGCAAAATAGAGTTGCCATAGTTCAATAGTGCTTCACCCAGCACAATAGAGTTGCCCATAGTTCAATAGCACTTTATGCAGCGCAATAGAGTTGCCAATAGTTTAACAGCGCTTTACCCAGAGCAATGTGTTTGCGCAGACGTGTGCGCCACACCAACCAGGGCACCGTAGGGCACCAAGGAGCAACATAGAGCAAAGTTGCTTAAATGCAGCCAGACCCCCTAGTCTGTCTGGACAGTATGAAAATAAAATGAATGACAAGGTTTGAACCCAGGACTCTGTGCATCAGAAGCAAAGTACAGAACCACTAAGTCATGACAACATAAGGGAAACAGCCACTGTTAACATTCATATACTTACGAATGGTAGTTTAACCATTACTAAGCAGGTCTGCAGTCAGCTGAGAATTTTACAAAATGGCCAATCACAGGCGGGAATACACGCCATAACTGATTGTAGCTCACATCTGCAGTTAGAATGTCTGGTGTCGGAGAGGGAACACTCTTCCGAGTGCAACGTTGGGGCATCAAGGAGTCGAAATACATGATTTGTCTCCTTGTCCACCGTTATGAGTCAAGACTCCTGCAGGGCCAGTTCCAAGGGACGGAGTACAAGGCAGAGGCTTGGAACTGGTTAGCTCGTGACCTCACCAGTGTCACAGGCATTCCTCAGACTGGTGAGCAGTTCCGTCACCACCGTGCAGACCTGAAGAGACGAAAGCAGGACCGCCTGAACCAATGGATACAGGAGGCCCGTGAGATGCGGGATGCCCCACAACTGAGTAAGTAGCCATGGAATGCAGTATGTAAGAATTGATAATGGAGTATGTATAATGGATAGGTATGTCTCAATATCCCTTCATTTACTTTACAGCTGCAGGTGACCATGCTGTGAATCAGCAAGCCTATGCCGATAGGCTGCTAAGGCTGCGCCACCAGGCAGGTTAGTGATTATTCTGCATGTATTGTTATATAAAATATGGGAGAGAACATGAAAGAAAGTGTTGTAGTACAATAATACAGCCATAAAATTGCCTGAATAAGTCCTCTGCATGTACTGTCAGATAAAAACATTAGAGAGGCAGAAAAAGAGTGTAGTAACCCATTAAGAAAGGTAACATATGTCTGGAATAATATCTCTGCAGGCACTGTCATATACAATAAGTGAGTGAGCCTGAAAAAAGAGTGTTCTAACCCATTAATAAAGGTTAATATGTCTTGAACATGTCTGCCATATACATCGTTAAAATAAATAAAGGAGTGAGCCTGTGGAAAAGTGTGTAATGTCAATAATAAAGGTCTAAAACCCGGAGTGTGTCTGTGTCACAGAGTTTGAAATGTTGTTGTACCCTTGCATTATACAAACAGTACTGTTTGAAAAGGTGCTGGCATCCCAGAGTTGTGCAGTTCCATATAAAGTGGGTGTAGCTGTGAAACATATATACAGGCCACAACAGTCAGTTACTGGCTGGCATGAATAAGTAAATCTGGCACACGTGTAGCATGTTATTTTTCCCCAGAAATGTGAGTGTGTGTCAAGAAATGCAGGGTTCTGTACAAATCGAAGTGAAAATGTCATGTGAAAACATCCCAGATATGTAGATAAAGAAATATAAATGCAATCAAGAAATATGTAGCATTAACATCTGCATCCAGGACAGTTAGTATGTCAGATATAGGTCAGGCATATATTGAACTAGCCAAACCCATTACACAACCTAATGTATGGTGGCAAGTGTAATAATACATGTAGGGGATATACACTTGCAGTCACTAGGAGTGTAGTGTAGATGAAAAGGTAATTATAAGATGTTAACCAAGGTTTGTTCTACACCCTACTGTATGTGTATAAACCATGCAATTCCACACCTCAATGGGTATGTGTAATCTTAAATATTTGTTGGGACATATGTCCTATTGTTCTACAAATATTTGCATTCACGTTGATGCATGTGCCCTGTTTAAACACCACAATCATGGCGGCCTGTTGCTACCAAACATCCCTGCATGCTGTTGGAATATCCACTGTGGTTCAATATATGCATGTGTTATGCTTGCTGTTCAACTGTTGTGACCTTGGTGTGTTGGGTTAATGGGAATATTACTGCATGCTGTTACAACTAATCTGGAATGCTGTTTTGCTTATGTTGTAATTAAACACACCTAATCACAGAACGTATGGTAAGGCCGGTCCCAGGGGACCCACCTGTCCCTCCTCAGCTGGCGAGTGCACCTGGCACCAGCAGGTCCAGTGCCCAGCCCGGGCTCCCCTCCTCTGTTGGTCCTGTGCCACCTTCGGGTGGAAGCACTGCAGGGGATGGGGCTTGTCCCCCCATGCAAACGTGTGCAGAGAAGGGCCACCTGTCACCCTTCAAATGGTCCGGGTTGTGGTGCGTAGGGAGATCCAGTGTTCAGTTGCTGATCCCCTATGCCAGCTTGAGACGAGAGTGGTGCATCTCACGGGTGAGCCTGCCTGTCCTACACAGCCCCCAGCACAGCCACCCTCAGGGCTGTGAAGGTTCAGTGGTGACTACCCATGGGTGGGGATCTCAGTTCCACTGTTACCATCTGTGGGCTCAAGGGCTTGCGATTTCCAAACATCCGACCCCGTCAATTGTGTTCATCCACCCCATGTGTCATACACTGCCCCTGTATGCATCTTGTCTGTCTTGTCTGTTTACCTTCCTAACCTACCTCCCCGGACATACCTACTTCCTCTACCTCACTTCCCACTCTCACCTGAAAAAAAAGGGCAATCTGTACCCATAAAAAATTATGCCCCATACATAGCTGCCTATTTCGCACACATGTCCATTGGTCATGTAAGCTGATAATTAGAATTGGCAGTACAACATACTTTGTTGTCCTCACCCCTCTCCCAGGGGTGGAAGGTTTCAAATTTCACTCCAAATTCATTGCATATGCACAGCTGTTGCTGTTAAAAAATGGGTAGCTATGGAAATTCCCTACACCCGTCCTGCACATCCCGAACTTGTTTAACTACTGTCTGTCCCTCTTTGTGCCCCCCTTTTCACCACTTTCCTATCTCCCCATTTTCTTTTCTTTAAAAGAAATTAGCGCGTGGGTTAGGGGGTGTAAGCACTTTTAAGCAGTAGTAAGTGGGATTAAGCGAGTGTGCGCATGTGTACACTTAGCTAAGCATCGCTAAGCGTTGTGCAAACCCGGGCAAACCCGCTTACAACTGCTTAAAAGTGCCTTAATCACTCTATGGCAGGGCCCTTGTTCTGCTGAGCAGCAAAAGAAAAAAACCTCTGCCAGTCTCGAATCCCAGACCATTGACACAATAGACTGCATGAATTACCACTAAGCCACAGCAGATATACAAATAACTTGGTTCTGAAATAAATATAACATGCATTACAATGAGGGAATGTAAATGGAAATTAGGAATGGTATAACACAAATCCTTTTCTGTGGGACTTTACCAGCAGTGGTTGTGGAATTGCATGACATGACTGTGAAAGGAGAACCAGCCATCCTATCAGGGAATAATGTTACAGTGGCACCTTACAAACACCACACAGTATCAGACCAGGATAAATACTGGCCACAGGAATACAGTGCAGTAACCACATTTGTATGGCAGTTAATTGTGTAAGTGAGAAAACAGTACATACTCCCATGTATCCTGTGTTAGCATTTGGAGGGGTGCGTACATGTCTACACTGAGATGTGTGTACTGGAAGCAGCAACATTCAGGTTTGAGTACAACATGCATATAACTGGCTACAACCGTAGCATCAGATAAGAGACATATACCAACCTTCAGACTGACACAATGGTGTCCAGAGCAAACAAGCATGGGCCCCACCTTGGAAATCTGAAAGGGCTACACCTACCTAACCTAGCATTTTATAGCAGTGGGCTGCAATCACAGTGAGTAATGCAATCACCAAACAGCAGGCTGCATGCAATTACTGAAAGGTGGGCAGCAATTGGTGCGGAGGCTGTCACATGCACAAGTGCAGATACCTAGAAAAGCAGGCTGTACCTGCAGTCCACACATGCAATTATATCATTACAGGTGCTGTGAGATAGAGAGTGAGAGAGAGAGAGAGAGAGACATGGACACAGACACAGACTGAGACAGAGATAGAACAGAGTGAGAAACTGAGACAGAAAGTTAAATAGAGGGTGAAAACCCAAAACAAACCACCAATAAAAAAAAAAAAAAACTTACAAAACTGTAACACACGGAACAAGGAAATACAAAGGTGTGGTATGTAACTCACACGTATGTGTTGTCATGTTGTAGATGTTCCTGAAGAGTACTCTACACACTGCAAATCATCCATGTGTGGCAGCAGTATGTATCTATCTGTATCTGCACATGTGCATAGGGCAAGGGACATACTGCAACTGTTAGTGAAGGGTGGACAGATATCTGTCAGTGAAGGTTGATATGTGCATATATCCATGTAGGTCGTAGTGTGTGGCCTAGAAAACAGCATGCAGTGTGCAGGACCGGCCATAGGTCAACTGGTGCCCTAGGCAAAAGGGCTCCATGGCACCCCTACCATATTTCCTGGTGCCCCCATCCTTGTCTTACTACACCTCATAAATAGTGGAAAAGAACCCCTGCTAGAGCGGCACCCTAGGCGGCCGCCCAGTTGGCCTATGCCAAAGGCCAGCTATGGTAGTGTTGATATATGTCATGTGATGGTTAAATGCTGTGGGACAGATTTGTCAGATCTGCTGTGTTACAGCCAGTGAGGCCTGCTAATGATACAAGGGCTGAGGACACCCACATATATTCTGCACAACACTGTGTAATTTAATCACATACCTGTACATCCCACAACTGTCACATAAGTGATATCCCCACCATGAAAGGTGGACTGTACATGTGCCTATATGTACATCCATGTGTACAGCAATGGATGTGTACATGTATGTGTATAAATATGCATATATATAATATATATATATATATATATATATATATATATATATATAGATATACATACATACACATATAGAGTGAAAGAGAGAGACATGGGGTCATATGTATCGCAACAGATGTGTGGTGACCAAGGCATGGACTGTAGACAAGTGTTGATACTGCAGTGCCATTCCACCTTCCCAAAACAGTGCACCCATTAACTACCACATAGGTAGAGATCTACCTAACAGTGAAGGTGTGATAAGGGAACATGGGACACAGGTGGACAGTAGCCGCCGCTTTGATGAAGACAGTGCCACACTACACCTGGTGTGTCATCTATGGAAGTATAGGGTAGAGTTCCCCTCTACTCATCACAATGCCCTGTGTGGTATGTACTTCACATGACAACTACACCAGGTGAACAGGCCACAGAAAGACCTACCAAAGGGTAATACTGGCCGCAAACAGATGTCCTATGCAGACTGACTCACAAAACCACAACTACACTGTATTGCATACTGGCCACACAGAGATGACCTGTGCCGGACATGCAGAAGTATGTCACACCCATAGCTGGGTGACAACCACCATGGCAACATATCACAATCCCTCCAGGATGCACGCTCTAGGGCCCTAAACCTTGTCAGCTCACTAAACAGCACATGCTGGAGGGATAGGTTTTCATCTCAGAGATATGCCATACACCGGAATAGACCACATAGCAATAGCAAACAAGGCTCCTCCTTAGCATTTGTTATAAATACAACTGATGATTGTGTGGGAGATTGGTAATACACCCCAGGAAACACCTCTGTGGTTCAGGTTGGCAGGGGCAAGTGAAATCAAAGTACATGTGTGTCAAAGGCCAGGGTAACATATGGCTAGGCTGCTGTAGGCCCTAGGGCCAATAGCATATTACCTACCTATGACACTATGCACTCACACATGTACTTAATGCAATAGCTGCTATGTGAGGTTGAATAAGTGTAACGCTGAATCTGTGCAAGGTCTGTAAAGGTGTGATAGCTTAGTGTGATGTTGTATCTGACATGGTAGTGCCTATCCTAGCTGTGAGGACAGCAACTGATGTGTAATGTACTGTTAGGCAGACATAGTAGTACGGCATATGATGTGACGTAGTTCTCCACTGACGAATGTGGTGTCTCATTGTAGGCTAAAGCAATACATGTATGCTTAGTGAGTGGTACTGCTGCTGAATCCATCACCAATATGAACTGTAGTGCTACCTGAAGCTGTAGGCCTAAACAGCACAGTATGGTGTGTGTTCACATTGCTTGGAAACACTGTCATGTGTGTTTCCTGTAGTCTGCACAGAGGACAGAATGCAAGCATAAGGGTGTGTAAGTAGTGGCACACAGTACCGTATAGTACACAGGTAATGCTTATCTGTGTTGGCATACAGTGGTGCGTTGTATGTTTGCCTGATGTGTGTGTGATTATGCCTGTACAATGGCTGCAATCATATGTGTGTTACAGGGTAAACATGTGTATCCAGCAACATATATAGTCTGTTACAGCAGTATGCCACCTATAGTAACAACTGGACACATCTGTTAGGCAGGGCTATGGCATCAATGACTAGGGTGGTTGATTGGTACTGCTGTACCTGTACTTTACATCCATTGCAATGGATGACATCTCTGTTCGTGCATTGTTGTGATATACACCCCTATCTTGAGGTTGTGCAATGTGTCACAAACAGTGTGTCAGGTACTGTTGTATAGTCGTGTGATATATAAAGTCTACCAGCCAGTGTTAGTTAGTTGTGGTCTGAGAACCAATAAGTGGTATTGAATGTGTGTAACCTCTGACAGACAATAGGATGGTATATATGTCAATAAAGTGATATCTGTGGGTAAAGGTGTAAAGTGTGCCACAGGACACTCTCACACATATTGTTCATATCTTTTTCAGCCAGATGGCCCACCAATGCAACCCAGCGTACACAGCGGATGAAGAAGAGGTGATACTTGACAGCCTATTGCAGGGGTACACAATGCTGTTCTCCAGAAGCAGCCAGCAAAAGCAGGAGCGGACTGCACTGTGGCAGGAACTTGTTTGTCAGGTAAATGACATAAGCATGCATAACCGGACATATGAGCAGGTACGCCATCACTGCAGTGATTTAATTAGACATGTCCGGCGGCGTGCGTCTGATATCCAAAGACAGCAGCTTGCCACAGGTGGTGGGGTGGCCATTTATCCCCCCCCCCTCACCAGAGCGGAGGATCTGCTCCTAAGCATAGTTGCTCCTGGACAACAGCTACATCAACCTCTGACATGTTTTGTAATGGAGGCCGGAGCCACCCAGCACATCCATCTGGAGCAAGCAGGTAACATGCCCTATCTGTAGACTACAGATAACTGTATTGTTAGAGTATGTGTACGTGAGATGTGTACTGTGTGTTTAGCAGTTCTGCTGCCTAGTGTTGTGCAATACGGATAATTTGAATAATATCCCTACACCTGTGACTGTTGACTGTTGTACTGCTGTTTAGCATACCCACTGTAGCAATGCCATAGTTGTGGCCATTGACGAACCCTCTCATATTCTCGTAGGTCCCTCTGGTGTGATGGCAGGGCAGCCAATCCATGCTGGTGAGTGTGTTATACCTGCAATGTTGGTAATGAAATATGAACGTCATAGGTGTGGTGTAGGCCATGTACATGTAACACACCTACGCATAATGCATGCCATGCATGTATGCTGTGAGATGTTGCACAGCTCAGTAATGTCAGTAGCTGCCTCAATGACATGCAATACACAGAGCATGACACACAGTTGTGGCAACCCCGTACTGCACATTGGATAGGCATAGTTGCAACACCTGTACAAAACATGACACATTTATCATATGCAGTACACAAAGTCATGCTACATATGGCGTAACCACACACCCACTGTAAGATCACACTTCAGTATCCCACGTCATCCACACACACATGATGTACCTCAGGGGTAAAGGCCTATCATGGGGCTGTGCAACACTCTTCAACACATAACACAGTCATGTTAGGCAATGCTCCTTACTGGGCACCTCATACACCCATGTACAAAGTGGTTGTGTAATAGTGAACATATCCACAGCACTGCAGTTCAGGTACAGCATGCTAGGCGGTGGTCTGTCACACAGTAGTAGCAGTGAGTGACCACAAGATGCATGATGATGATGATGGCACATGGTACTACACCCCATCCGGTTACAGTGACCACAGTACTACACATAGCAGTCTTTGCTGTGCACCTCGTTGTTCTGTGTGTGCAAACATATGCACCTATACACACCATGCATAGCATGTTATGTGTGTGCTTACATATGCTAGTATACACATTTTGCACAACAGTTGCCATCTGTACAAAGAGTCACATATATGCCCTGGAATGCTATTGGGTGTATAGGTCACATGACACACATTGGGTATGTGTGGTGTTTAATGTTGCAGTCATGTAGCATGCCATGTCATGGCTGGAACCAACATATCTGCAATATGTCCCACACTCACCATAACCACTGTACAATGTCCATGTCGTGCATTGGGATTCCTTCACGTCTACATGCACCACTCATCCCATGTCTGTACATTGCATGCATTTGCTACACCTGTGCCCACTATTATGTGCTATGGACACAGACACTGTCATCAGACATGGCAATCTATGTGTCACACAGATAACACATGCAGCCATGGTATGTATACCATTGAGTGATGGTGCACATGACATTGCAGAGCAGATAATACTTGCAAAGCAATGTTGTGTCCATGTACACATTGTGTTCCAGGGTGTAGCCAATCACTGAACAACTACACACATGCATCAAAGCCATGTATAATGTCATTAGATAGGGCTGTCTACACTTGCACTGCATGGTGTTGAGCAACACATGGTCTGCATGCTGACACGTGTGTGGTGACTGTTTGCCTTGTGATACTGTCACCCACCATCACCCACTATTGTGTATGTGTTGGATTGCTGGTGTGTGTGTGTGTGCTGTGGTGAGCAGTGTATTTCTATGAATGTGTGCATGTGTGCATATGTGCATGTGTACATGTGTTCATGTGTACATGTGTTCATGTGTGCATGTGTACATGTGTGCATGTGTGCATGTGTTTGTGTTCATGTGTTCTTGTGTGCATGTGTGCATGTCTGCATGTGTTCTTGTGTGCATGTGTGCATGGGTTCATGTGTGCATGTGTGCATGTGTTATGTGTTCATGTGTGCATGTGTTCATGTGTGCATGTGTTCATGTGTGCATGTGTGCATGTGTTCATGTGTTCATGTGTGCATGTGTTCATGTTTGCATGTGTACATGTGTGCATGTGTGCTAACATCATGTACAGATTGTAAAGTGTGTTTCCTGTCTTCCTTCCACAGGTGCTGAGTTAGGGGTGGCTGAATGCAGCAGGGAACCTGATGTCACTGCCACTAATAGTGGAGATGATGAGACATGTATTGTGACACAGGAAGGTCTGACAGGGTCTGTTGTTGGTCCACCAATCGACAGTACACAGTGGTCAACCCCATCTATGCGCACACTCATAGTGCCAATCCATCCCTCGTCACCAATGGCCATAGCTGAGGGACAGCATACAGTTGGCATTGACCAGGAGAGTGTGGTACCTATGGCACGTGCATCCCTTCACAGCAGCCATAGCCGGATTACCGGAATGGTACCACATAGAAGGATGTCCAGGGCTTCTCGAGGGAGCACCGCTGGTCATATTGCCCCTGGCAGACGTGCCCCCGGAAGTATTACAATCTCCAGTATGTTCCGGGCTGTAATGCAGGCACAGGCACATATGGAACGGTACACCCGACAGGGACTAAGGGCGCAGAGGGCTCATTACACTGCTATCAATGACAGCATCCGTGACCCGGCTGGTGCCATCCAGAATTACACTGAGGTCATTGATAGCCATTGGAGGGAGACATTAGATGTCCTCCACAATGTGTTAGCCATGAGCCAGGACCGTGTGGGATGGATGAAAAGCTGACAAGGATGCATGCCAGCAACAGCATCAGCTGGCAGTCATTGCGGACGGACCATGGATCACAGCTGCTCCTGTAGTGGCAATACCAGCCCCAGCAATGCTGGCTGGCCTGTCCATTGATCATCCTACTAGACCACATGCACATGGCACTGGCCAGTCCCAGCAGGGACATAGGTCCAGTCATCATATCTCTGCCTCTGTTGATAGCACTCAGTCAGGGTTGGTACCCGATACTGCCTGTAGCACCCCTGCTGGGCACAAGTACTGTGTCCGTGGCCGGAGACAGTGATCTGTTTGGCCTAGCAGGTACAGTCTGTGGCTGTCCCACAAGCACCTGTATATGGCAGCCACATGGTGGAGTTGTGTGTATGCAGACACACACACACATTTACCATACAACTAGGGCTCACACATACACACACACATTACATCAACATTGGCCCATGCAGTACTGTTGTGCATCACACACACACACACACACACACACACACACACACACACACACACAGACATGCCGATTGGATTGGTCAATGTCGGGCTCTGGCAAACCTACAACACACCCTGTGCATATGATGACACCTGTGCCACCTCCTGTCATCTGTCACATTGATGCAGGAATAGGCTAACATGGTTCTGATGCACAGGGTGGCATTATAGCAGCGTAGCAAGAGTAGCAAATTGCCAAAAGAAAAGTGCACTGATATCTTTGTAGGTATATCTGAGCAGGCGTTATGCATCACAGCTCTGATAGTCATTGTAGCATTGTTTACACCAGAGTTAGGTCTGAGTATGTATTGTCCACCCATGTGCCACTTGCCTAAAGTGTACAGTGTTGCCAGCATGTGTTAGTGAGTGGACAGTACGTGTATGATGTGTGCATTACAAATTAGTGGGTGTACATCTGTGAACATGGTGTGTGTGCACTGTCTGCATGTACGTGCATAGTGGACACATGGGATGTGTGATATAACCTGTTCTACACATTGTTAACATCTCATGGTATCTTTCGATGGCCAGTATGCATTCTACTACAGATATGTACTAACATGGGTACACATGTGTGTATGACATGGGTTGGCACTATGCTGTGGGTGATACCGTTGATATCTGTCAATGATCTGCAGTCTGGTAGTATACACCACCTCAACAGCATGACTATAACCAATCATTAGATGATGTCCTGACAAATGACTCACAGTTGTAGGGAACTCAGTAACAGTTGGATCCTTCCAGTACTATACTATAACAGTAACCAGTGGTATTGACCACCACATATTCCTGAGACCACATCTGTGTGGCATATAGCCCTCTTAGGTACATGCAAACACACTAGGGATAGGTCCATCCACATCTGGAAATGCATGCATTGGCCTACACTGCATTCCCCAGATGGGACGCATATCCTACACAGGGGTATCATACAGACAGATACCTGTTGTCCAATACATGCTGTATAACAGTACGCCATCTATGGCATAATCATCCACATTTACTATACATACTATCCCGACAGTACCACATAGGTGGTAGCCCTGAACATGTATGTTGGGTACCAATGTGTACAGACAGACACGTGTTATGTCATCTGTCCCTTGGTATCCACATATCCATAGGTATTGTGGGGTCCCTCAGTGTTTCACATAACACATTAGGGGCCTGCATGCATATCCACAGGGCTGGTGCACACCTATAATGACTGTCCATTATTGCCAGTCATTGTTGTGTATGAACATGTCTGACATATACCCCGGCAATTACCCTCACTCACAGTACTCTATAGTACGTGTCATGGGTGTGTGTGGCAGGGATTTCCTTGGCCACAGATCACTACATTGGCCGGTCCTGACGCATACATACATATGTGACCTATGATCTGAGAAGCAGCGGCACAATCTATCGAAGGTTACAAATGTATTCATGCAGTATGCAGGCTTCACACCTATGTACTGATTGAGGTCACATGTGCACAAATTTATTTGACATGCAGATACCCGATGTGTGCAATGCACATACTGTTTGAAACATATGTCATACCGTAGTAAAAGCAAAACCCACATGGCATTGACCACCTGTGGCACACACACACACACACACACACAGCGTTTGCAGGACTCAAACCTCTACCCAACTATGTTATGATACTAGAGAGATACGCATTAACACGGCACGCTATATGCAATACTGGGTGGCATTGGTTCTCCTTGAACATTTGTAGGATGCTGACATCATCGAACTTTCCAAAGAGGGATGTACCTCTCTTAATATGTTTTCCCAGTCTCCAAAAAGGCTACTCCTCTCAAGGGAAATCATACACATACCCCGCACACACACACTTGGTGTTTGCAGGACTCAAACCCCTACCTAACTATGTCATGATGCTAAAGAGATACGCATTAACACAGCACGCTATATGCATTACTGGGTGGTTTCTATTCTTCTTGAATATTTGTAGGATGCTGACATCATCAGACTTTCCAAAGAGGGATGTAACTCTTTTAATGTGTTTTCCCAGTCTCCAAAAAGGCTACTCCTCTCAAAGAGAAATCACACACATACTTGGCATTTGCAGGATTCAAACCCGTACCTAATTATGTTATGATATTAGAGAGATATGCATTAACACAGTGTGCGATATGCATTACTGGGTGGTTGTTGTTCTCCTTGAATATTTGTAGGATGCTGACATCATCAGACCTTCCAAAGAGGGATGTACCTCTTTTAATGTGTTTTCCCAATCTCTGAAAAGGCTACTCCTCTCAAAGGAAATCACACACATACACACACCCCCACACACACTTGGCATTTGCAGGACTAAACCCCCTACCTAACTATGTTATGATACTAGAGAGATACGCATTAACATGGCGCACTATATGCTTTACTGGGTGGTTTCTGTTCTCCTGGTATATTTGTAAGATGATGACATCATCAGACTGGACATGGTAATGTGTGTACACATTTTTATGCAATCCCAGGAATGATCCATGTAGGTCGGCAGGTATCAACAGCTTGTACAGGACCCCGTGAGTCTCACCTTGTGTGATCTATCTGTGGACACATTGCCATCCCTTCATATGTCAATACATATCTATGCACAGATTGTTGGTTTTGTCGATACGACATGTGTCTGTGATGTTGATGAAGAGCTGTTCAAAGTCTATGCGGGACATGTGTAGCTCTGTTCCATGATGTATGTCCTGGGTGGCTGCCTTGCAGATGGTGTAGCATACTTGGGAACCATGATCTGCACATGAATATACCACAGTTGGTAGGGTTGTGTGTTTGTCGGTTTCCAATAGCTCTGTTTATGACTTCTGCCATGATGTACTCCATGGCCTTGCAGATCAGACTTTATAGGCTTATTGGGCTATACTTCCCATGGTGTGTTGTGCACCTACACATGTGGGGAGTGTGATATGTTGCTGTAACACATTCGACGGTTCCAGGTCCTGTGGAGTGGGTGAGGCTCAACAGACTGTTCATGTGCAGGGTCTGTTTGTTCTGTAGTGCATGCATGACACATATTGGGAAACAATGTAATCCAATTGCTGCCATGCTTTTGGCTTTGGGGGGAGATGTTCAGCCACTTTACACGTGATATCTCCTGGTATGATGTCAGGGACTATCGTCAGTGGGGGGTGAGTATGTATACATGGGCCTGTCTGACAGGATGTTGGCAATGTCAGTAAGGTACAATTGTCCCTGACTCAGCACATATATGCGTGTACATTACTATTTATTACATAGCTAAAGGACATGTCAGGATTCTCAGTCTGGACTCCTTCTCAGCTACTCTTTACAAAACACCGACAAACCTGAGCACTAATCCCGGTTATACTATTCTACACACTTAACACCCTACTGATCCTTTGTGATTAGGCTACAGAGTATGTCATCATAATACACGGGCATGTCCAGGGGTCAGTTTCATGTGTATGCTCCAGTCCAGCTAGTGAATATTGTGGTTATGACACAATGTCACATCTGCCTCATGAACACAGACAGCCCTCTCCTCCTCACATCACACTCACATATATGTGGGAGATGTAACAATATTGACATTCAGGACGCTAATCTCTCTCGCGCCATGACTGACATAGTCTATCAGGTGGTGAGGGTACACCACATATCAGTCTCAAATACACCAATAGTGACAGCAAACAAACCACATTATTACACATACACATATTCGGAGGCTCTACATACACTCTGCCTAAGCAGCAGAGACCTCCAAAGCAGACACACATACAACTGCTACCCCACTACAATGCCCACATGTCACACAGTTCACAATGTCAGTGTGCCACACAGTCACTGCCCTTTGGGCTAAACAACACACCTGATACACTTGTTATAGGTGACACTTAATGTCAAACACACTATCGTCCCACTCACCAGACCAGACAGGGGAATAGTCACTTTGAGCTGTCTCTCAGGTGCCAGGATCCACCACATAACACATGCACTCAGGTCACTCCAAAGCAAGTCCAGGACTGGCTCCATCATTGTCCATGCTGGTGCGTACAACCTCAGACGTTCCTCCCTGGACCACATGACATGGAACATAGAGGAACTCTGTGATCATGTAGCCCAGCCCAGTATTACCCTGACCTTGTCTAGCATCTTACACTCACCAAGTATGATGTCACAGTATACCAACACACTGATCACGTTTAACAGTTGGCTAACATATTGGTGTTATTCAAAGGGGATACAGTGTCTGTCCCCCTGGGATGACATGCTCGACATGCCACATAGCTTCCCTATGGACAGCTTGCACCTGTCACCCTTGGATTTTGAATACTGGCTAGGGTACTTGCTGCCACCATACTACCCTATTTGAGCAGGGCTCAAAGGACAGAACCACCTCCATACACATTACAGAGTACACAACACTGAGGGTAATGCTGCTCAACACCAGATGTCTTACCCTCAAATTGCCCCCACTCAGGAATCTCCTCAGTATGGAGGATAGCAATATCTGTGCACTAACAGACACATGGTTGAGGCTCCCACATGCATACCAGCACTACCAGGTTGTATTTCGTACTATGCTTTCTGACCACATAACTCAGAATGGCCAACACAAATAGGGGCAGTATCCATATACATCACAGATACACATACCTCCGGGTTGGTAGCACTGCACAATGCATCACGGACCATACATATGCACCTAACATTGTGCAAATCTGCCTTTTGGTTTGTTGCCTGCTACAGACCGCACTCCCCAACACAGCAACCTCACTCAGCTTTCCTGGGAACATTGGACCATATGAAGGTCTCCCCAAACACCATTATGTTGGGTGACGTCAAATACCCACACATTGACTGTGGATAGTACTCAGGCCCCAACACCCTCGCCCAACAGTTGCTACTATTTTTAAACTCATATGCTATGGCACAACCTGTCACAACACCCACAAGAGGGGACAACATATTGGACATGATCATCACCAGCATGGGGACTCTATGTTCCACACCTGCGATATACCCCTCATTGGTAAGGGCAGAACATACTTTATCTCACTGGACATCCATATTCCGTCCCCACACCCATCCTGGGTAATCTTGGTGAACTTCCCAAAAGCAAACGTCACACTCCTCCAAACCACGGTGGTATCCATCAGAGACCCTGGGTCAGTGGTAAGTATGGCTCAGACTGCTGAATCCTATACATACACATTCTATGGACACCTAGTGGATTGCATGGATCGATACATCCAAAATAACAACTGGAATCACTTCTCCAATGGCAGTGGACCTGTCTGATAGACCCCAGCCATTAATACGCTTTACAACAAATGGAGGAAGCTACTACATGATACAGCAGAATCCCAGACAGGGAAGGCATCTGTGATCTGTACTAGCGGACTGCTACAATCACTCGGGTATTTATGTCAGGCATGCTTCTAACGGACAATTGCACTAGACATGTCGGACACTCACAAGGCCTTCTTCAGTTGATTCAGGTACCTGGCTGGATACTCACTGATATGTTGTGTGTTACTGCATACTGACTAAACATACCCTGAACCCACTGACATTGCCATCATCCTGGCAAACAGGTTCAGTGCAGATGTGCCCCCCCATCCTTCCTAAGGTGGTACTGTCCATACCAACAGAGTGTAACCTCCCAGACATCACGAGTAAACAGGTGAGTGCTGCCCTCCCCACAGCGGACAACACAGCATCAATGGGACCAGACGGTGAACTGGCCTGTGTTGTACACAGCCTTCATGAAAGACGTAACACTCACATTACATCACTGTTCGATATAAGAGTTACTGCAGGATATGTACCAACGGAATGGCGTACAGCAATAGCGGTCCCGCTCCACTGAATACTGCCACAACAGACCACAGACAATATTGGCCTAAATGGCTAACTAGCCTGTTCTGCAAAGCTATGGAGTGTATTGTAATGGGACCCATGCAGATAGACATGGGAAACCTACAGACACTGAGTCCTACACATTACAGCATTGTTGTGGGCAGATCTTGCCTGTTGGACCTGTTCATATTCTTTCAACAGTTACCAGGTCCATCAGTGTTGGGACGGTTGTCCACACAGCCTGCCTGGACCTTGCACAACCCTTCAACACAATACCCCACTCGGCCATTATGCATAGGCTCACCAGCATCAATATCAACACATATCTGACATGATGGATTGCTACCTGGCGCAGGGATAGCACCCACATGCTCAGGGTTGCAGGTGCCATGTCTGACTATACACCAATTACACCTGGCATCCCACAAGGCTCAGTCCTGGGACCTCTCTTGTTCAGTATATATTTGTGTGATGTACAGGCTATCACAGGAGGGATATGGCTGCCCATATTTGCAGATGACTGCAAACTGGGTGCCATAATCAGCTCTCCTGCTGGCACATGCATACTCATACAGGGTCTCACAGAGATAAGTTGACTGGTGCCTGAGCCATGGCCCATGGCTACATGCCATTAGTTGCATAGTCATCCCCTTTGAGGATGACAAGATGCCCACACATTACCACATAGGTTGTAATCCATTACATACAGTAGTAGTTGTTCGGGTTTGGAGACATGACCTGTTCGTACTCTCGCCTTTGACAATCCTATTGCCATAGTGGTTAGACAGTACGTCTACATAGCCCACCATATCCCACATGATTTCACATGTTGATCACGTGTGGTCATTGTGCCCCTATACTCTTCATGACCATGCTTGGTTACTATGCCACCTTTGGGATGTACCTTACCTGACACCTGCAGCAACTGTAATGGCCACAAATGTTACTCTTCGAGCAGATGTAAGGACTCACACAGATGCCCTGCACAGTTCTGATACAGTAACTCCAGCTCTACTCAGTCACTTACCACCTACACGGATGTGTTGTGTGCCTGTAGTTGAAGACAATATCTGACCCAGACTTACTGGACATGCTCCACCTCAGGATATCCGACTCCCTTCCTGCTACACACTCCAGAGACATATACCTCAGCACTGATGTTAAAAGGACATGCTGGGGAGACAGATTATTATCATAAAGCCTCCACTCACTCCAGAATGTAGTCACAGTTTTGCATAGGCAGAGCCACCCACTGACCACCTACAAGTGACATCTTGACAAGTGGATGGGTGATCGCATGTTTACCCATGGGATATCTTCTGGGTCCCTGCTAGACAGAGGCACAATACACTGAACGTAAATGGGCTATCGTGTGTGACCTACTATTCACAGGCATAGTGCTCTGATTTGAATGGGTTGCATTAGCCAAACACACTCTGGCTATGCTTGTACATGCCCTAGGGCAGAGAACCTAGTATCAACCTCTGAACCTATGATAATTTTCATGATGCACAATGTTTATTGCTGATACTGTTTGCAGGTTTTTATCATCTTTGCTTTCACACTTTATATGAACTGCTTAGGTATCTGCAGAACATATTTGCTTATGGCAGGGTTCCACTATATTATATACGTGTCTGTTGTCATATAAGTGTGTGCACAGGGCAGATTGCTGTGTAGTGAGAGGTTCCTGGGTTAACACATGCAACGGCCTGCTATGTGTGGCCCAATGCTTTACTTCAACATGACCTAAGTTCATAGGTTCATAGGTTCATACCAGTCTATCTGCCCTAGGGCATTTATAAGCCTAGCCAGAGTGTGTTTGGCTTTCGCCACTCATTTTAAATTAATTTTGCTATGCCCTTTTTCGAGGTTAGTATACTGTGCCTCTGTCTAACAGTGACACAGAAGTGATACCCGGGGTAAACCTACCATCTCCCGTCCACTCATCAAGATTCCTCTTGAAGAGACTCAGTGTGGGACTCTGCCTAACCTGGACTGGGATTTTATTCCAGAGTGAAGGGAGCCTCTGGGTTATGAATCTGTCCCTCCAGCATGTCCTATTTATTTCAGTGCTGAGGTTCAAGGCTCTCGAGCGCGTAGCTCAATGGGATTTGTTTTTTCTGAGGTGCAGCATGTCCATTAATTCTGGGTTGGACATGGCTTTATACGTCAGGCACAGATCGCCTCTGAGCAGGCGGTATGCCACTGAGTAGAGCTGGAGTTTCTTTAACCGGGCAGCATATGGCATCTGTTTGAGTCCTTTGATCCTCTTGGTGAGGTACTTTTGGGGTCTTTCCAGTTGCTGCAGGTGTCTGGTAAGGTACATCCCAAAAGGGGCATTGTACTCAATTAATGGGCCTGATGAGGGATGAGTAAAGAGGCACGATGACCTCCCCTGATCTAGATGTGAATCTCTTCATGATTAGGTGGGCTATATAAAATGTTTTTCTAACCACTTTGGCCACGTGGTTGTCAAATGAGAGATTGCTATCAACTTGGTCCCCAGGTCCCTAATTACTTCTTCTGTACTTAATGGATTACCAACTATGTGGTAATTTGTGGGTACTTTGTTTTTGCCACAGGGGATGACTATACACTTTTTGGCATTTAGCTTGAGGCCATGGCTCTGGCACCAGTTGTCTGTTTCTATGAGGCCCTTTTGGAGGATGCTTGTGTCAGCTGGAGAGTCGATTATGGCACCCAGTTTGCAGTCATCTGTGAACTTGATCAGCCACAGTCCTTCCGTGTTGGCCTGTACCTCCGAGAAATATATACCAAACAAGAGAGGTCCCAGGACTGAGCCTTGTGGGATGCCACTTGTAACTGGTTTGGAGTCTGACATGGCTCCAGCAATTCTAACCATGTGGGCTCTGTCCTTGAGCCAGTTTGCAACCCATCTAGTGATATAGGGGTTTATATTTAAGCTGGTGAGCTTATCTATAATGCCCAAATGGGGTATTGTATCGAAGGCTTTTGCGAGGTCCAGGTAGGCTGTGTGGACCACCTTCCCCTTGTCAATGGCCTTGGTGACTGTTTCAAAGAAATCAATCAGGTTTAAGAGGCAGGATCTGCCCTTAAAAAGCCGAACTGGGTAGGATCCAGTGTCTGTAGGTCCCCAATATCTTTATTTATGAGGTCCATGATGATCCTTTCCATAGCTTTGCAGACCAAGCTAGTCAGGCTTATGGGCCGATAGTTTCCAGGATCTGTTGAGGCACCACCTTTGTGGAGAGGGACCACTGTTGCTGTACACCACTCTTTGGGTATATATCCTGTAGTAAGGCTGAGATTGAACAGTAGTTTTATGTTTGGGTTTAGCTCTTCTTGGAGTTCATGTAGGACGCAGCCCGGGACACCATCTGGTCCCATTGATGCTGTGTTTTTTGCTTTGGGTAGGGCAGCTCTTACCTGAGAATCTGAGATGTCAGGGGGCAGCACTCTGTTGGGATAGATATTTGCCCTTTTGTTGGGGAGGGGGAGTTTGCGCTGAACCTGTCAGCTAAGATGTTGGCAATGTCTGTGGGTTCAGTGTATTTTTTGTCATTTTGGACTAATTCTGAGCATATCTGGGAATTCCACCCAGGTTCCTAACATAACAAAAGAAAGCCTTGTGATTATGCTTAGTGTCCTGTGCAATTTTTCTCTCGAAGCTGGCTTTAGACGATTTTATGAGTGCCCATAGTTTTTTGCTAATACTGATCAGAGATGCCTTCCCTTTTTGGGATTTTGCTCTATCATGTAGTAGCTTCCTCCATCTATTGTATAGCTTGTTTATGGCTGGGGTCCACCAGACAGGACGTCTGCGTTTGGAGGATTGGGTCTTGGTTTTATTTGAGACTGCATGATCCATGCATTCCTGAAGGTGTTCATAGAATACATTTATAAAGGATTCTGCGGTCTTGGCCATATTTCCCACAGGCCCGGGGGCTTTGAAGGATTCCACCTCGGTTTTGAGGAGTGTGAAATTTGCTTTAGAGAAGTTTTTCACTGTGGTTTTCAGGGCAGGGGGTAGAGTCAGGACGTGAATATCCAGTGAGATTAGTTTATAGTCTGATCTTACCAGTGAGGAATACACTTCTGGTCTGGAGCATAGAGTCGCCATGTTGGTGATGATCAGGTCCAGTATGTTTTCCCCTCTTGTGGGAGTGGTAACAAGTTGTTCCATAGCATTTGAGTTTATAAATTCTGGGAACCTTTGGGCTAGGGTGTTGGAGCTAGAGTAATGCTCCCAGTCTATGTTTGGGTAGTTGAAGTCGCCCAATATAATGGTGTTTGGAGAGACCTTCATATTTTCCAGTGTTCTCAGGAAAGCCGAGTGGGGTTCCTGGGATTGGGAGGGTGGTCTGTAGCAAGCTATGAACTGGAAGGCAGTTTTACCCACTGTTAGTTGCACATGGATAGTCTCTGATGCTTCCTGCTGTACCACCAAACTGGATGTGCGGGTATCTTTGACGAATATTGATACTCCCCCTCCTTTTGTGGTTCAGTCCAAGTTTTGAAGCCACAAAGCATGGTATGAGGTATAACCTGGTAGTGCTGAGGTGCTCTCGGGAGCCTTGAACCATGTTTCTGTTACTGCACAGATATCGATGTTCTCCATGCTAAGGAGAGTTTTGAGTGTGTGCACTTTTGGTGTTGAGTAGCATTACTCTTAGTTTCTTATCCCTTGTGATACCTATGGAGGTGGGTTTGTCTTTTGAGCCTTGCCTAAAAAAGGCACTATGGGGGTAGCAAGAGCCTTTGCCAATATCCGAAAGCCCAGGGGTGACAGGTGCAAGCCATCCCTAGCGAATCATCATGGCTTGTCGAGCATGTCATCCCAGGCTGACAGGCATTGGATCCCCTTTGAATGACACCAATATTTAAGCCAATTGTTGAAATTCATCATCTTGTCTTCATATTGTGGCATCATTCTTGGTGAGGGAAGATGCTACTCAATGTCAGGGTCATATCGGCCTGGGCTACATACTCAGAGAGCTCCTCTGTCTCTTTTCATGTAGTCCAGGGAGGTATGTTTCAGGTCATTCACACCAGCATGGACAATGACTGAGTCATATTTGTACTTGCCTTGGAGTGACCTGAGTGCTTGTGTTATGTGGCGGATCCTAGCGCTCGACAGGCAGCTCACCGTGACCTTCTCCTTGTTCAGCCTGGTGAGTGTGATGTCAGTGTACCTGACGATAGAGTCACCTATTACAAGTGTATCAGATGTGTTGTTTAGCCTTAAGGGCTGTGACTGTTTGGCACACTGGCTTTGTGAGCTATGTGTTGCATGTGTTTTGTTTTGGGGTAGCGGTTGCTTGGGTGTCTGCTTTGGAGGTCTCTGCTGCTTAGGCAGATTTTTATTTAGAGCCTCCGAGTATGTTTTTGTGTGTTTATGTGTTTGGTTTGCTGTCATGGTAGGTCTATGTGAGACTGGAATTGTAGTGAGCGTGGGTTCCTTCTCCTCTTGACTGGTTTCGCCAGTACTGAGTTGAGAGAGCTTAGTCTCCAGTATGTCTATAAGTGTGTGAGCATGCCCAGTTCAGACTGTCAGTGTTCTGTTGCCTGACATTTGTCTCATGTATTCAAGTGTGTGAGCATGTCCAGTGTGACCTTTCAGTATGTTGCTGTCTGAGGTCCACTACATTTGTTGATGTATGTCTACTTGTCCATTATTAACATGTGTACTGTGTGTGTTGAAAGTCAGGTTCTATTCTTACTGCAGGACTAATCTTTGTCTCATAACTCGACAGGGATTATGCTGTACCTGCACGGTTTCTGTGAAATACTTTGCATAGACTTATCAACATTTCTTCATGCAGGCTAACCACCGCACTACTGTCATGGTTTAGTGGTTCATTACTATGACTATAGTGCACAATATCTTGGGTTCGAGGCCCATTGCTGCTTTCATACTGAGCAGACCAGACTGCTTAGGGGCCAGTAGAGCAAATATGAGCATGTTGGCTTTTGTTCAGCTATGCCCTACCTAGACCCAGCTTGTCCAACATTGCTCAATATTAACCATCATTGCTGGACATTGGCCAATATTACTCTACAGTGACCTCATTTGTAGTAGTTGGTGTGTGCGATTTTGTTTACATTGACTTCATGATGGTAAATGTTGTTTAACACATGGCAATCATGCCTCAGGTGTTGATGCAGGGCTGCCTATGTCGGATGCACATACTACAATCCCTATACATGTTTGAAAGCAAGTAGTGTCAATGTAGACATCCCTTTTACTGTATGTGCGGGCCAGAGAGAGGTATCCTTTCCAGAGTTCCTACTGATCCAGTGTATGTGCTATACATTGCCTCTTTGCCAAGGCCAAAGCATACTGGGCATGCCTCCTTCTGCCTACTGGGGCAGGCTCAGGTTATTCCTCCTCTGAGTCACGCTCTGCCTGTGATGGCCTTGGCAATGGTGGGGGGCTGTTTGCCCCAGGCCTATGCTGGTCCTGCTGCAGCTGTTTTCACAGGATCATATTATGTAGCATAGCACATACCATGACAATTTGGGTACATGTAGTTGGTGAGTACTGCAACTCTCCACCAGATGTGTCCAGGCACCGGAACCGTGACTTGAGCAGCCCAAACACACGCTCAATTACATTTTGTGTTTGTGCGTGTGCCTCACTATGGCGTTCCTGTTCAGGTGTGTGTGCGTTTCTGATAGGTGTCATCAGCCACGGCTCCAGTGCATAGCCAGCATCCCCCACTAGGTGACCATTTTGGATGTCCCCATTGGCAAATGTCTGGTACAGCTGCGTCAGATGCCAGATATGGGAATCATGGTAGCTTCCAGGGCAGCCAGCACACACATTCAGTATTATGCCCTGGGCATCGCACACGACCTGGCAGTTGATGGAGGGGAAGCCTTTGCGGTTGAAGTAGACCCTACCCCGCTCATCGGCTGGTGCTTTGATGCGTATGTGCGTGTAGTCTATTGCACCCACTACCTCAGGGTATTCCGCTATTTGCTGGAAGAGACGCATATTGCTGGCCAATACCTCATGGGAATTGGGGAAATATACATGATCACCGACATGTGCTGACATGGCATCCAGGAACTGGTGCAGTACCCCTGGATGCTGATGCCTGTGATATTCCCATCATATCACCAGTTGGTCTTTGGAAGGTACCTGTTGCTAATATTCTTAGGCCAACATATACCTTAGTTTCCACTGGGATGGGCTCCTCTCTGTTGGTTCTGTGTGTGAGGCATGGCCTGCACATCTCAACAATTTGCTGTAAGAGGTCTCTGTCCACTCTATAGCGCTCCACTATCTCCAGCTCCTGTAGCCCCTGGTAGGTAACCCTGGGCCTGTACACTCTTCTTCGTCTTCTCACTGTGGATTGTCCAGCAGCATTTGCATTATCACCACCCTCAGCATGTTGCATATGTCGCCTTATAACAGCAATGGCAGCCCCTAACATTTATTGTCTCAGTGAAGCTTTTTCAGTTTTCACTTCTATTAGCTTACTGCAGTGTTGCAGTGTCTCTTGAGAGAAACATAATGGACTGTTGTTTGCAGAGTTTTAAGTGCTGGGCTGGGCGCTAGTGCTCTGCCTGGGTAATTGTCTGATTCTGATTGTTTTCACCTGCTAGCTCTGCTAGTACTCCCTGGTAACTTCCACTGTTTGGTGTGCTTCCTTTTTCCTTACTGTTTCTTCAGGGGGGGAGCGCTGTGCACAGAAGCGCAAACACGTGCACAGCAGCTAACATGCGCACACACATGCTTACACGGACTAAAGCTTGCTTATTCTTCTTAAAACGCACGCACACTGGCGCAAACACGCTTACAACTGTTTACATAGCCTTACATATGCTCACTCAAGCCTACACGCACGCACACACGCTTACACGTGAGCACACTGTCTTACTCGGGTTTACTGGTGCGCACACATGCACATGCATGCTCAGCAAGAAACTTTGGTGTTATCCACGGCATACACCTTCGATTTCTTGACTTTACCTGGCCTACCTGTTGACACACCTCTTTCACTATTATGTAAATGTAAGCTGACACATGTCACTCTGCTCCAATGAGCTTCACTCCTTTCATACATACCCCCCTCATGATGTCACCTATCTTCTACTCTGTTACTCCCCTTATCCTACTCCTACACTCCACTGACTGTGCTCCTTTGCTATGTAAACTTGCGATTCACTATCCTAACTCATTTGCATAGGATTGCCTACTAATGCTTAGTTACATCTCTTAGACTGAGCTTCCCCCCTTAGCAACCTCTACTCTGTGGCCATGTTGTCTTCAGCCTGCCATTCCCTTGCATTGTAAATTCATTTTAGCTATAAAATCCACATTTGTGGATTTTAATTATTAATTTTCTGCTTTTTAGGGTGCAGACCGTTTGTGCGGAGCTGCTCTACAGTTAAACCCCGGTGATCGGGATAAAAAAAACGTTATTTTATTTTTAATTTGCATCACTTCCCGTTGCCATTGGCCATATTTTTGGCCATTGGCATGCTTCCTCCTGTGAATGCATGCTTTTTTTCCAGCTCACACGGCTCCGTTTTGCTATTTGCAGAAACGTACTCAGTTATCAACTGAGTACATTTCTGCAGATAACACTACTCCTACTCGGACAGGTTCAGGTTTCCTGGATTGCAAATTTATCTCATTTGCATGGCTTTCACCTGCAATTGAGGTCATTTGCATATCCCAGCCCTGTCCGTGTAGGACTAATTTGGAGAGCTCAGTTGCACGCCCCTACCGGCTGTTCCTGGATCGCTCGGCGGACATGTTGGCTACATGGAGTCTTACTCTATTCTAAGACTCCATGCAAGCCTTCATGAATCTGGCCCAATGATTAGACCAGACTTCTCAAGACATTAATCATCTTGGGTTTTGGATTCTGAATTAGGTAAACCTTATACCAAACAGTTATGGTTATATTCGTTCTGAGCTACTTCATGAAAATCTTTAACTATCTAATGATCAAGTCAGTATTTACTTAAAATACAGACACCAACAATTACATTTACTGTCATTAGATGAAGCATACTGAAACAGGAGTCAGTCATATTTAACCCTTTTCAGTTCACTGTCATAGAATGCTTCAGATTATCTTAGACCAAGCACATGCAGAGCCTGTACTCTCAGCACACACTTGTAAGTGATATATTACTAGACAGTTATAGTCATTCTTTAAATGAAAGGTTGGCATAATATCTGAAGTAAGGTTTACATGGTATTACACTCAGTCACTGGGACAGTTAGACACCTCCCAGCATGCTCCTGACCAACTTCAGTTATGACTACAATAGCATAATACTTAACAGTTATAACTTGACTGGTTGTCTTATAATTTTTAGAATTTGTTTACCCATTTTAAATATGGCAAATAGCATCTACTTATCACATCAGAGACAAGATGATATGCTTACTGATGTGCATAGCCAGGGACAATAATTCTATAAAATATCTGTATCGTTAGGCAGTAGATGCATACGAAAAGAATGCAGCATATAAGCTATAAACGTTTTTCTAGCAATAGGAGTAAATATGCCGAACAAGGATAAAAGATGTGACCTGTCCTAGTTTAGCTTGGCCAAACAGGCTGTGGCATACATGCATGACCCCATCTTGAATGAATTTACAATGAATTATGTGCTAATGCATTAAAGTACTGCAAGTCATGTAAATTGGGGATAAATCTGATGAGGACAGAGCTTGTGTATTTAGTTTTGTTTTTATTTTTCAATAACGAACTATTAATTTCTAAGTAAGTTATAAGTAAAAATTACTTTGAAGTCTCAGCTGACATTGGCTACAGTTTATGGTTCTTTTTTCTTGATTTTAAGGAGTCTCAGCCAGCAACTTTGTTGCTCAAGAGGTACCATTTTTTTCTGTAGTTTAATGTTTTTCATTAATGGAGACAGAGACATCTTGTTTCCTAACGTCTGAAAACAATTGCACCTCGCTACAAAGGTCTGTATATTTCTAAATGTAATGATAGATAGATATTTAGATAGATAGATAGGACATATATATATATATATATATATATATATATATATATATATGTGTGTGTGTGCGTGTGTGTGTGTGTGTGTATGTATGTCTTATCTATATACACATATGTAGATATTTGAATTATATTTATAAGATTGAAATATCACAATATGGAAATGCAAATAACTGGGATAACAGCACAGAAATGTCATAAAGACAAAAATTTAAATAATCGAAACTCACAAGAAGAAGGTTCTGTTTACTGGATCTGAGAGATCGGCCAGGAAGGAGCATGGTAATAACAGAGGAGAAGGAAGGACATTGAGAAGGTTTGGAAATGAGTTTATGGGAAGTAGAGAGTTGAATGAAAGAGAGATAGTTGGGGAGCTCTAGCCAGTTCAGATAGTGTAAGGAGTTGCAGTGGTGAAAGCATGATTTGGAACTTGTAGTAAACGTGAAGATTTTATTGTAGCAGGATGCCAGTTTAGCTTTGAGAGTGGCTTGAATGCTGGTAAAGATAGGTGCCCCATACATGAGTGAGGGGAGGAGGTAAGTGGTGGAGAGGGTAAGCCTATTTGGGGAGGTTAAGTAGCAGTTATGGCAGTAGAGCATACCAAGTTTCTGGTGAGTTTTCTTGATGTTAGTTTGAAGGTGAATGGCAAACTTTAGATGTTCATCTGTAAGGATTCTGGGAAGCTTGGTGTTGGGGACTACTTTGATAGGGATAATATTTTGTCTTTTTATAGAAAAAGAGTTTTGTTTGCGTTAAGGGCCAGATGATTATTTAGCATCCAGGTCTCTGTGCTGCTAAAGGCTGCCCGAGTTACTTGCATGAGTTTAGGGAAAGATTCAGCAGAGCAGATGATAGCAGTGTCATCTGCGTATTGGACAGGTTTATCATTTGGGATGCAATGATGGAAGTCGTTAATGAAGATATTGAATAGTAAGGGGCCTAGGATAGAATCTTGGGGCACACCTGTGAGGGTGTCAAGGTAAGAAGAGATGCAGTTGTTCCATTTAATGGCCTACTGTCTATTTGAGAGGTAACTGGAAAACCAATTGATAGTTGGGGAGGAGAGATTAAGGTGTGAGAGCTTTGACAATAGTAGGGTATGGGAAATGGTATTGAAGGCTTTGGATAGGTCTAGGAACAGGGAGAATACAACATTAACTGAATCTAGAACATGGTTGTTAATTCCAAGGAATGATAAGAAGGCTGTGGTGGTACTGTGGTAGGGTCTGAAACCATAGTATGTAGGGGTCAGGAGGTAATTGTCTAAGAGGAAGGACAGAAGTTGTAGTTGAATACATTTTTCAAGTATTTTTGAGACAGGGGAGAGGAAGGCTATGGGGTGGAATTTGTGGATGTCAGTGTTGTTGACTCCTTTGTATAGGGGAATGATGAAGGCTTTTTTCCAAAGGAGGGGTACATAAGATTCTTGGATGGAACGGTTAATGAGAATACAGATGGGGAGTGTATAGAAGACCAATTAATGTTAAGATCCCCTAGAATGATTGTTTCATTACAAATATTTGCTGAGAACCAAGAAAGAATATCTTCTAGAATGGGGATATTGTTTCCAGGTGGGATGTATAAAGCAGCTATAACTATGCTTTTATAGTTATTAATCTTGTGGAGGGCCAGGGTTATTTTGGCTGTGGTAAATTGTGGTATGGGGTTGTTATAGGTTATTACTGTTAGAGAAGAGGAAAAGAGTATGGCTACTCCACCTCTTTTCTTATTGGTTCTGTCATTTCTAATAATTCTGTAGCTGGGGGGGGGGGGGGTATTTCAGAGTCATTTATGTGTGGCTTGAGCCAAGTTTTGGAAATGGAAGGAATGTCAGGGTGATTATGGGAGAGCCCAGCATGAAAGTTAGGAAGTGTGTTGCAGAGGCTTTGGCAATAAGAGTAGCTAAGAGGAGGGACTTATGGAAGGTGAGTGCAGGAGGTGGGGGAGTTGGTGTTATGGATGGAAGGGGGTCTGTGATTAGGGTGAATGTCCCCAGAAAGGAGGATAGGTTTTAGATCAAGAAGTTAGGATAATATTTGTTTAGGGTCCCTAGAGTTTGAGGTGAGGTGAGGATAGATGATAGGATAGGGAATATGAGAGCGTGGGTGTACATTAGATGTCACAAGGATCTTTCTGTTGAATAGGAGACACTTATTGGATTGACAGAGGTGAGGAGAAATGTAACATGAAAAGAGGGGTTCTTTCTTGGGATGGATAGAGGTTGTGTGAATGGGGGGAGAGTATGAGAAATTAGGGAGATAGGCAAGCTGGAGTAGAAGGAGAAGGGAGATAGGTAGAATAATAATAGGTAATGAATTAGGTGTAATGTGCATAGTGGTGTGTAGACTGTTATGGATTATGTTATGGTATGAGAGGGAGTGGGAGTAGTTGTTGATGGTTTTGATTTGCCTGATGTTGATAGAATTCAGTGGCTTTTAGAGTCTAGCGGTGCAGGGGCCAAGGATTTAGCAGTGGCACTTGCAGCTTTGAGGAAGAGGAAGATAAATAAGTTTAGAGTGAGAAACTTGGATAACTGGGTTGGCGACTTCAGTCCACACATGGCAGTGATTGTGAAGAAGGCCCCTACTAAGGCATTGCATCTGTTGCCATGCTGTTTAATCCTACATGAAGCAGATGGCCTGGCTCTGGTACCACTAGAGTTTTTGGAAGCTGATGTCAGTAAATAGGACACTGTAATGGGATGAGTGCTATCCAGGCACATAGTTAAACATTATGATTCATAGACCCAGATCACCAGCTTCCAGTAGTCAGGATGAGCAAACAAACAAGAAGAAGGCATTTTTTGGACCATCAATAGTAGCCACTGTGATTGTCTTGCCTGATGCTTTGTGTTTGTAAGTTCCCAGTGTGGTAGGGGACATCCACCTGTCAAATATTGGTCAAAAGGGGGACAGACACTTGTTAGGTATTTTCAAACTAGGGAAGGCACACAATTCTATACCTGTTCAGAGCAGCTAGATTGGGAGGGGGGCTACTTTCTTGGGGTTTGAGGCAATTCCCACAACTTGTATCGCACACTCCCCATTAGGGTAGATGTATTAGCTAAGGAATTATGCAGTTACATGCTGGGCAAGTGGTACAATATGTATTGCTAGGTTTTGTTTTTTATTCCCCCACTAAGTCAGTTACTTCCCTGAGAGAGTGAACTTGCAAGAATCTGAGTTAAGTTAAAGGTAGAGAGGATGTAGTCAAGAAGTCACTTAATAAGGAGACATCTGCTGTCAGGGGAGCTGGTCCTTTCAGTTCCTGCCCCTTCAATCTTTACAATCTTCTCCATGTGTCTAATCCCTAAAAAGAAGAAAAGAGGGTTCAGATTGATACACCATTTATCTTTCCTGCTTGGGTGCTATATTTGCTACAACTTCTAGTACTGCATGATCTTCAAATTATGTTGTCTTTCTCTGCCAAGAATGCCCTGGGAAACCTCAATCCAATAGCTGATAGTCTTTCTTGCTTACAGATTCACAGATTTTACAGACTGATTACAGAGGTACTGGGAAACCCCACTGCAATTCCATCAGAAGTTTGGATTATTGCAAATGATGAATGATATAGCTTTTTCTAAGTTCCAAGGCAGTTAGCAATAAAAAGCTTATAAAACAGCCCTTAAAGCTTTTGGGAGGTTTTACATTAGGTTTACCACACTGAGAGCATCTCTGGTTTCCATCCCTGCTTATGTGTTACATTACATCCAGGTATTTATTGAATGAGGCAAGTAGGACTGTTCATATTCATCTAGCAGTCCTCAGTTAGTTGGTTATGCTTTTGGTTTGACAGACTACTCTATGCATTGGATCATTAGCAGGGTGCTGAAGGAATGGAATAGGGTAAAGGGGCTATGAAATGATGGTAGTCAGCCCATTGGTAATGTCTTGCTTCACTGTACCATCAAAGAAGTGCATTAAGTTATCTCATGTATGCTTTGGGAGACACTTTACTATGTTGGTTATATGTGGGAGCATCTAGGGTTAGTGAGCTCCTGCATTCTTTATACTGAAGAGAAGAGGATGTGACATATAAGTCAGTCTTGATATGGAAGACAATGCCCAAGACCAGTCAGGGGTTTGTTCACCACAAATCCTTGGATAATATTGCATTTTGCATGATTTGGCCAGCCAATAGGCACTGATCTTATGCAATATGGCCACTGGGGGTTTACACCTGATGACTCAGTATTTCATTCACTTTCTGTTTGCCTCATAACCCCAAAATAATTTTATTACATTCTGCATAAGTCCCTGTTAACTTGGGGTTTGCCCATGTAGGGTTATTCTTCCCATTACTTTTAGATATGGAGGGTCCTTTACCTGGCCATAAATGGCAGTCAGTGGAGGTTATCAAGCAAACAGACAGGCTGTCTTTGTCCTAAATTAGATAAAAGGACTTAGTGCATAGTGTTTCTTACTTTCATTTGTAATCCTTTTTAGGTGTCAGGTGTATTGTGATGGTGGGACAATCTTTCACAGAATGGCAGCAAAAACAGCATTAATGAGGCTAAAGGCTGAAACTTAGGCTTACCACCTCCTCTTAAGTCAGAGATCTGGAAGGAGTATTCATTTTCAAGACTTCTTTGGGATCAGCTATGGACAAAGGTTTTTTTTTTTTTTTTTTTTCTTACAGGTAGGCAAGCTGCATTTTTGTCGAATCATTTCAGGGGAACAATATAGGTTTTGTCACTAACTGTCATTTTCTATCCAGTATATTTAAGGACTTCATGACTATGCAATGACTATTCTCTGTTGTGTTTTTTATTTAGTTATCTATAGCATCAGTGCTGCTGCGGTAGGTTATAGTGGTCAAATTGGAATCCACCAGGAAGTTCCACAACCACAGAGTTCCCAGAGCTAACACACTGTTGGTCTTTTCAGTCATTGAGCACCCAGAATTTACTGAAGAGACATCGTTTGATTTTATTTTGATGGAATTTATTTAACTGACATTGACTTTTACTTATTTAATTTTCATTTCTTTCTTTTTCTTTAAGAAAATTTAGGAGACTTCCCATACTCTGGAACAAACTACCTATCTATATCAAACAAAGCTCCTCATTAGCACTCTTCAAGAAAAATCTTGATGATCGGATGGGAGATAGGAAATTCACCCCAGAGATCACTTCTGTGGCTCTGCTCAACATTGGCACAGGAAAATAATTTTCTTGGGTGGCGAAAGCCAGGGTACATTTGGCTAGGCTTATATAGGCCCTAGGGCCAATAGCCTAGTACCTACCTATGAACCTATGAACCTATGAGTTAGCAACAGTAATTTGTACTCCAATGTGGAGATTAAGTAGCAAAGAGAGAGAGTGAAAACTTTTGAATAAAAGTGAAAGGGTTAAACAACAATAAAAAGAGAGGAATTAAAATGAAGTAGCTGTTTGTGTAAATAATTGTATTGCAAGCTATTGTGCTATATGCATTATCCTATAGAATATAAGATTATAATAACAATGATAAAATAAGGAAAAGCAAGAAAGGGACTGTGCTGGTTTAAGTGGGAATTGTAAAGCATCAGATTCAGTGGTTGCATTTTTCTGCATACATAACGCAAGCAGTTCAGCTGGTTCACATGTGACCAGTTGTTGAAAGTATTGTAGGGGTAAAATAATTACATTAAACACTTGGCCATTGCCAGGAATAGAGGGAGACAGAACAGGTTGAGCATGGCACCCGGGTAGGTGTTTGCTGCACCCCCCCCCCCATTTATTCACCTACTTTCCTTTCCCGTGCCACTTTGTTGAGTGCTGAACTGAATCTCATGCTAGCTGAGAGAGCACTGGGGTTCTGCCACTGGTAGAGGTCTGGAAGCACACCAGTGTGGATAGTATATTAAAATACCTGGCAAAAAGCTGCACAGCATCCCAAGGTCTAAGAGGATGGATTAAAAATAATATGAATGAATTTATCTGCAATGGTTTATTGGTTGTAACTGTTTATTGACCCAGTGTTACAAATTGTAATTGTTCAGAAAAACGTGTCACATTGGATTTTTGTATGTTTGTGTCTTCACTGGTGTCGATGATATGAGACAATAATGCTATGCATACACATGTTTTATGCAACAGATATAAGAAATGCATGCCTTCACTTATTGACAGTGTCATTTTTAACCAGAATAGTGATGATTGCGAAGCTTTTTTAGAATAATTAGAACAAAAGTACCATTAATATTCAAAGGTAGCCACCACCCGGGGCTTAGTGAACACAAATTCTAAAAATGCTCTTAACCTGTCTCCTTTGAGATTATGCAGCACTTTTTGTCAAAACTATTACCTTTGCAGTGCACTACTACATTTGCCTCATATGCAAAAGATCCTCAGTTTAAGTCTCATCACTGGCGTAGCGTTTTGCATTTTTTCTGAGAGTTAACATTTCTGCCAACTATAAGTATTAATGTCGTCAAGCACTGCTGTTTATGTAGAGCAGTGACAATTGATTCTACCTTATGTATGAAATACCAAAAGAAAACTGGAGTTTCAGTGCTAAAAACACACCAGTAACCAAGAAGAAAACACTGATGAGAGGGGCACAACAGATGTTAAATATCTTTAATTCCAATGCCAGTACAGTCCCACAGAACATAAAACAAACATAACATTAAATGCTTTAATGATTCACTATGTTTTTTGTCCTACTGCAGACTTCTTCAGAATTAAAGCTATTTAACATCTTATGTATGAAGTGTTACAGGTTCTAATCTCATTTATAGTTTAGAGTTATATTCATTTAAATAAAATAATATTTCTGAGTACCTAAGTTCTTCTAAATTATTTAACAATCATTTTATGTTTTCTGTAATTTTTGCAGTTTTTATTCTAAAGAAATCTCATTTTGTGAAGACAAAAGAAATAAACAAATACATTTGAGTGGCCCTATTATCAGATGGAGAATGTGATGCTTTTTTTTTCTGTAAGAAGATTCAACATCACAAATAAAGCAAACTAACTTCAGAAAATGCTAGACACTGTTATAAAAGTATGCAGCAACTGGAATTTATTTCAAAACTAATCCAGAACTTACATCACATAACTACAGGAGAGGACTTCAATTTGAAATAAAGAATCAAAAATGGAGAAGCTGGACTGCAAAACTGACATCAGCAAACTGCAAATAGATTTTTGTTCAAATGGCAACTGCTGAATGCAGAATGGTCTCATAGATTGATACTACAAACTATGTAGATTACAGTAAGTAAATATCAAATGGATGCCTTGCAAGGTTTCTTCACAAACTTGCTTATATATTATATCCTGCTACAAGAGAAGTACAGTATGTAGATCTGTCTTGTCATTTAGTAAACTGACTTTTGGTTCTATTGTGTGAACAGGAAATCAACCAGGTGCATTTAATAAATTTGATTTATTGATTCTGAAAGGAACTTGAACATCAGGTTTCATATATAAACATATAATTTTAAGTAAACCCATTTCTGAACATAAGCTTCCTCCACTATTGTATCTTTCTATTCAAACAAAAGCCACTGTGCCACCAGAGTCCTTATAGGTTCATAGGTTAGTACTAAGCTAACTGCCCTTGCGAGCCATTTTAAGCCTAGCCAATTATCCCATGTGAGACTCAAACCCTGCATCTTGTGTTTGGAAGGCAAACACCTTAACCATTAGGCCACCCTCCCAACCCCATCCTCAAGCCATGATGGTGCTCCAGAAGCAGATAATCATGACTAATGTCATTGTCACTCTCTGTCTCTGTGGTATACTCCAGCAGAAATTCCCTATAACATGGGTTTTGCTGATTAATCAAGCTGAGCCTTCAGCTGTAGGATAAGCTGATCTGTGAATACAGTCTTGTAACTAAGATGGGCCTCAATCAGAAATGAAAAATATCATGCTGATAACTGCATCAGTAAAGAATTCATGTGCTAAAACATAGCCAAAGCATGCTAGATGCAGAACTTTGGAAATAAATTATGCTGATCCCAAGATCTGAGAGCAGTATGTAAGTAAACTCAGTAAAACTAAGACTTGGAATGAAAGAAAGCAAAGCCAGTCTAACTTTTAAGTGTGTTTGCCTTTTTATTGCATTGGGACTTCTTAGGAAACCAAAATTTATAATGCAGCATACTATTAAATAAGCTATAGCACTGATCATTTAATCTTCAAAAATGTCACATTATGTCATCAGCTCTTTCAGTTGAGGTAACCACATAATAACCTGCAGTCAGTGGCTGGAAAAATTTTAACAGTCAGAAAAAAAATAACAATCTTAAGTAGAATGGCAAAAGTGTTTCCTTGCTGTTTCTGAGGTAAAGGTGTTTTCCAGTTATTTCTGATCACTGCTATATATTCCAGCTAAATACTGAATGTGTAATTTTCATCATTATGATTCTGTTCTTATCCACTACTTTTTCTCATTTCTTTCTACCTACATGGATAGACAACATTACTTGTAAATGCTTAGTTGTTCTGTCTTGTGTAAAACATGCTCACATTTGTTGATCTAATTTCTTAGGAAAGTGTCTTTTAAGAACTGTACCCCTCAGTTGCTGCATTTCTTTTAAGAATAATGCACTATCCTTAGTCTGGTTATCCTGGATTCTTGCCTTTATATTATATACTTTTTTATCAGAGGTGAATTCGTACCTCAATATTCAAGGTAAGCATTGTCAGCTTCTCATTTGTTATAAATAGTAGTAGACAGTCTATTGTTTTTCTTTTTGGTAGATTCGTATTCTGATTAGGAGGGCCACATGCTATCATTTCCTGATATTTGCTGGGCATGGCTTCTTACCTTCCCATATTGATAACTGCACCTTGAGTAAAATGGAAGTTTCCGAGTTGAGCACTTTACATTTTTAGTTGCCTCAATCATGGTCAAGCACAGTGTTGAAATTTCTTTGCTGCCTTATAGACGGAAGGATTTTTCAAGCCGTACTTTTTACTGACACAGTTAAGAGTGGAATGTAGGTAGAATTTAGCCTTATTTTAACTGCATGCACAACCAAATCAGTACAAATTATATCATCCATATATTAGTTTTACTGCCTTGTACACGTTCACAAGTTTTTTCAAAGTTAATTCAGACTCTGTCAGTAGCGTACTTCACATTTTGCCATCTTTAATACCACACACAGTTCAAGTTCTTAACAATGAATCACGTACCTCATTAAACTTATTCTTTGTTTCTATGCCTCATTTGAGACATGTAGGTGAAAACAGAATTTGATGAACTCGGATTTCTAGTGAAAAACAAATATCAAATATATGGTAAGTTCTTTCAGGGATTGCATTACTACAATAACAGACATACGAGTTGTTCTGTAGTAAAATTAAAAGTATTAACTACCTTAATGACATCATCCTCAGCTAGGTAAAAGATGGTTTTACATCTTTCAGCTGCAGCAGAAATAATACCATAAAGACTGTGAGGAGGATTCAATAAAGCCTACCTGGATTTTTTTACCATGTAGGCATATTGGCATGGAGATTTAATGGAAGTAAGCAGCCATGCGATTCAGTAAATAAAGGTGTGGGTCACGCACTGGCATGCCAACACGGAAGTGTCCGTAGCATGCAAATTACCTCATAAGCAGGTGAATTGCATGCAAATGAGCGTATTGGAGTGATCCAGCAAGCAGATAGGCAGTCCTGCAGACCCCGTGTTGGTGTCTGAAGTATACACGGAAAAATTCCATGTACATGATGCAAAACAGAGAACAGGGGCTGTAAAAGTCCAGTTAGAAGGGTACAAATAGAATAGCAGACACAGATATGTGCAAAACTACACCCTGTATGTCCAAAACATAATGGAAATTAATGTAAAATAAATTAGTTTTTTTTTTAATACTTAACTTATGTTTGCGTGGTATGCCGCAGTGTGCAAACATGCCATTATGCAAAAAAAAAAAAATTAAAAATAAAAAATTGTAAAAACAAAGAAAATTATATATGTGACAATAATGCATTAAAGGACCTTGCATGGAGTATGTATAATGGTAGACTGCTGTGCTTGCTAAGGAAGCAGGGCCTGGAAGAGTGCAGTTTCCAGGTTGTTTGCATTGATCTCTATGCAAATGAGCCGGGCTTATGGAATATCAAAAATGGGTATCGTTGCCCACAGATCACATCTGTGTAGGCCCAGAACCATGTTGGTGCCCACAGTAAAGGTAGCTGATATCAAAAGGGGGGGTGTGTCCACATCCGTTTAAGTTCATTGGAGCTCAGTGGCACCTATTTTTGCTGTGCGGCACTCTGGTCAGTGGGGGGGGGGGTCCGTTGACTACTAAGCTTTGTTTTCCTCTGGGGTACATGTTTCAGTGGGTTTGAATGAGTTTGCATGGTGTGCCTCTGTGCTGAGCACGCCTGCCTATAAGGGTGCGTCTAGTGAGTGCTGAGCATTGTTTATATCTGTGGCACAAGTTTGAGTGCCTGCCACAGTGCTGAGTAGGGAAGGCTGTTAAAAAAATGGCTGGGAAAGTCAATCATATATAAAGTACTTATGACCCCTCTACCACTTCAACTGGGCCATTAAAACACATTAATGATGAACTTGGCAGGTGGAATGCACCTACAGCAAAGGACTATAAAGAATACATGCACCCTACAATCTGATTTTTCCCAATACTCTGCATCACTGGATTATAGACTTGGAAATTTTAACTGAGAGCATGCTAGGGGCTGCTGCTGCTCTTCTACATCTGTATGTGCTGGATGCTGAGGTCAGTGCTGCTGCTGCTGCTGGCAACAGGCCTAGACTGAGAAGGAGAAGAGTGTTCAGGCCCAGGGTAACCTTCCAGGACCTACATGAGCTGGAGTTTGTAGGATGCTACAGGGTGGACAGGGACATACTACAAGAACTCACCGAGCTCTGCCACCTTCAACTCAAACCCAGAACCAACAGAGGGGGAACCCATCTCAGCAGAAACAAAGGTATGTGTAGCCCTTAGGATACTAGCTACAGGTACTTTCCAGAGATCAATTGAGGACATGATGGGGGCCTCACAAGCATCAGCATCCAGGGCACTCCACCAGTTCATGGATTCCATGCTAACACAAGACAGTGAGCACATTTATTTACCCCACAGCCTTGAGTAGAGGGCTAGCACCATGCGACCCTTCTACCATGTAGCACACTATTCTGAGATACTGGGTGCCATAGACTGCACTCATGTACACATCAAATCACTGCCCATTGAGGAGGGTAGAGTCTACAACAACCGCAAGGGAATATTAGTCCATCAACTACCAGGTCATGTGCAATGCCCAGGCCATTATCATGAATGTGTGTGTGCTGGCAGCCCTGGCAGTAATCACAACTCCCATATGTGGCATGCATCACAGCTGTATCAGATGTTTGCTAGGTGGGACATCCAATATGGCCATCTACTGGGGGATGCTGGTTACACACTGAAACCGTGTATGATGATACCCATCAGAAATGCACACACACCTACTGAAGAATCCCATAATGAGGCACATGGTCAAACTAGGAACATCATAGAATGTGTGTTTGGACTGCTCAAGTCATGGTTCCAGTGCCTTGCTATATCTGGTGAAGCCCTGCAGTACACTCCAGCCACATGTGCACAGATGTTCACAGTGTGTGCCATGCTACACAATATGATAGAGTGGAAACAGCTGCAGCAGGATCAGCAAAAGAAAAGGATACTCAGCCCCCCACCAGTGCCTAGGTACCCACAGCCACACCTACAGGGGGATTCAAAGGAGGGACCCCATGAAGTTGTCCCTGTAGGCAGACGTAGGCCTGTCCAGTATGCCCTGGCCTTGGCCAAGAGACAACACATAGCACATGCACTGACTACCTAGGGCCATAGGGACTGACACCTTACTCCAACTTGCATACATATATTAAAACTAATGCCAGGCAACCCACACAACCTGCACCTAACCATGTATTGGTTGTGTATTGTGTGCATCAGACAGAGTCAGCCCTGAAACACAGGTCTCTCAATCACTGCATTTGCAAGGTAAGTCACTCTCCTATACAACACATGTACAGGGTACTAGACTATGGCAGCATATGTAAGGATCTCTTGCTGGATTTATGCAAAGGAATAGAGTGGGCTGCTGGGCAATTTGCAGAGATCTGACAGCCACTTGTGACAACAGGTACTCTGTCCAATACTGAGTGCCCTATAATAGTCAGTAGTGCACATGGCTGGAAACCCTATTGCATTATGCAAGGGAAATGCCAAGCAGTGGTGTGATAGGACAGATGCATGACTGTCAGTGACAGAGTCCCCTACTCCCAGCACATTAGTGTTCCAATACAAATGCAGTAACAGTATGTTTGCAAAGATATATCAGCAGACTACAATTCCAGTGCTGTGACATAGAACTTGGCCACATGTATTTCCCACAAAACGCAGGGGTCAGTCAGTGTATGTCTGTATGCTGTTGATAATGTGAGGAATTAAGCCTCTCTTTCTGGTGGCTGGTGTGACTCACTGGGCTAAGGACATTAGGATGGATGATGGTTAATGGTTTGAATCTGGCAGCATTTATAACTTTTGCATATGAGTTACTCATATGGTAGGAGTTTCACAGACTGTCATAGCACCATAATCTGTTACTGCAAGAAAGCTGGACAAATCCAGAGAAAATGAGGGGACAGAGGGGCAAACCTATAGACAGACATACATGTCTGAGTAACCTAGAAAGTGGCTAGAGTAACAACAGGTTGCAACAGGTCAGATTAGCTGCAGGATGTAAAGGCCATCACTTAAGTGTGTCAATACTTACAACAATTCAGTCAATTGTATTTTATATTATATTACCAGGAAACCACAATTGTATGAGGAACAAAGCAGACATATGGGGTGGAATGCTGAACATTCTGCAAAAACATGTACAGGGAGAGGTATGCAGACTATCACCCTGTGTGTGGTCTTATGTCATGTACCCCAGCCACATCATACCTCTCAACCTCTTAGAGTAGGAAATCTGGACAAAGCCACAAATACTGGTGAGACAAAGGCCCAAATGTAAGTATTAACTATTGCTAAAACAAATGTAAAAAGTTGATAGAATAACAGGTCCTACAGTAGCATGCATCTCCTGATGTTTATGGAGTCAGAAACTCAAATCTCTGTCATCAGTGCTTATCATCAATCTAAAATCAAAAGTGCCTTACAGAAACAGATGCTTGGTGCCAGAGCCATGGGCTCAAGCTTAATGACAAGAAATATATAGTTATTCCCTTTGGGAAAAAACATGTACCCGTGAATTGCCACATAGGTGGCAGTACACTAAACACTGAAAGTGTGATAAGAGACTTAGGGACACAGGTGGACAGTGGTCTCGCCTTCAATAATCACATCACCACAACAGTCAGGAAATCCTTCTATGTGGCACACCTCATCACTAAGGGCTTTTCATCCAGAAAAAAGGAGGTCATTGTCCCACTGTACTCATCCCTCATTAGACCCATTATAGAATACAACACCCCATTTGGTATGTACCTCTCAAGACATCGGCAACAACTGGAAAGGCCACAGAAATACCTCACTAAAAGAATCACAGGCCTAAAGCAGATGCCCTATGCTGATCGTCTAAAACCACTCCACCTATACTCTGTTACATATCTTCTTCTCAGAGGCGATCTCTGCTTAACATGCAAGGCCATGTCAAACCCAGAGCTTTTGGACATGCTACACTTAAAGAAATCCCAATCCCTCAGAGACACACACTGCAGGGATCTAAACCTTATCATCATAATGAACAAAACATGCTGGAGGGATAGGTTCCTGACCCAGAGACTCCCCAGCCTCTGGAATAGACTGCCCATGCGTGTCAAGCAGAGCACCTCTTTGTTCCTCTTCAAAAGGAACCTTGATGATTGGATGGGAGATAGGAAATTCATCCAGGGGATCACATTAGCTGCCCTGCTGGACAGGGGTCCAGGGATGTGAATATTGTGGGAAGAAATAGCCATGGAATTGTTATGGCTAGGCTTGTATAAGCCCTAGGGCTGATAGCCTAGTACCAACCTATGAACCTATAATGATTTGCCACTAGTGTGCCAGAAAACCACAATGCTGTGCGAAACATACCAAAAATATGAGGCAAAACTCTGGACATTCTATTACAATATGTACAGTTGACAGGTATGAGTCACATATTACGTTCAGCAAACAGCTGGGGAATGCCTTGGACAAAATATCAGAGAGGTGCTGAACTGTGGATACAGGTGCAGCAGAGAGTGGTCTACAGCACACAAAATCCTGGACTGGAGTACAGGTAGGCCTGGCCTGGAGTTACCTTGTATGTACTGCCAGTCACACTGGGCATGCTCCTACACTTAACTAACTTGAGACCTTGTCTGTTGCCTTTTCTGTCCAAAGAACAGCTATGTGGAAATATGTGCATACAGACAGCTATGTATGGCTCCCCCTATCCCCCCATGATTACCCTATCTATCAGTATGTGGAACACACACACACACACATATATATATATATATATATATATATATATATATATATATATATATATATTTGTGTGTGTGTGTGTGTGTGTATGTATATATGTTTAATGTGTAGACTGATACAGACTCTCCACATATATCTACATATCACATTTACATAATGTGCACACACAGCAAGAGTTAAGTTGACATCCCTGTTATACACATGTATATATATATATATATATATAACTAAAATTAACCGCACTCAAAAAAATTGAACGAAGAGAAGAAATTTTAACTAAGAACTGAACTTCGTGACAATAAAAGCATTCAAAAAAATAGTAAATCACACCAACAACTCTTGTAGAACTTTAGCGCTTTCGTCTTATTTATTATCAAGACTTCTTCAGAAAAATATGTTTCATAAGTATGAGCAACCATTTTCACTTCCTTTATATATGACCGCACCAACTATACCCCCCGGTCTCACTATTTCACGCAACCATTCAAGGGGTGATACCATCCAAACCAGCCCACAGCTGGTACCATCCGCACTGACAGTCTTCTGGGACACTCTGTCATTCATATGCTCCTTGTCATGGGCGGCTCACTACCAGCCCCCCCTCAAGTCTACACCGCATTCCTCCCACTCCCCCATCAGGTGGCATACCCACACATTACTCTACGCACACACCGATACCAAAGCATAGTAGGACTCTCTACCTGACTCCTCCATCTTCCTCCGTTCCCTTCTTTACTTACCTTTGGAGGCAAAGACTCATAAGTAATGTGTTTATATTAGAATCATCACAGCATGACTGTCATCCTTCCCGGTTCCCACCAAAAAATTTTTTTTTTTTGCACACAATCCCTTTTTGCACACAGTCCCTTTTTGCACACAATCCCCTTTTTTGCACACGATCCCTTTTTGCACACAATCCCTTTTAGTATGCACACAGCACCACAAGGCTATTACTGTCTGACTAATTTACCTTATGTAACTGCGATTGTAATGTTAATGAAAATGCACACAGCACACTGCTTGTTCACACTTTACTATTGGAAAGGAACTGTTGTTAATTTAAATGGCCTGCTAGAACTAATGTATATAAAGGAAGTGAAAATGGTTGCTCATACTTATGAAACATGTCTTTCTGAAGAAGTCTTGATAATAAATAAGGCGAAAGCGCTAAAGTTCTACAAGAGTTGTTGGTGTGATTTACTATTTTTTTGAATGCTTTTATTGTCACGAAGTTCAGTTCTTAGTGTATATATATATATATATATATATATGTGTGTGTGTGTGTGTGTGTGTGTGTGTGTGTGTATGCTGGGGGGTGTGTGTGTGGGGATGTATGAATGTCCCCACTTACACGCAGAATGCTGGGGTTATCTGCACCTACACATCACAACAGTTGCTTGATGGTAACAGACCAAGGCCGCAAAAGGACATATTTCACTCACCCACAGAACCCTGTGCCTGTTGAATGTCACCCTGTAGACAGACAATGGTGAGCAGGTGGTGTAATGTGCAATGGCTGCAATGCAGGGCTTGGACAGGCCATATTGTCCCTGGCCAATTGTCCACCTACCAAACTGCAACCAGCCATACATGGCCATTCTGGTAACTGAGCATACATATCAGGGGTATTAACAGGTATCCCACTCCTATGACACTAGATACAATAGCAGCATCATGCTGGATCACTATGCAGGCCACACATGCTGTGTAATACAAGACCATTTTGCATAGGCCACAAGTACTGTGGCTGCAAACACAAATACAACTGACATAAGCTGTGGCACATACAATATGTACTACGAGGTATAGTATGTACTACTAGATAGGTAAGGGTTCTAACCTCACAACGTGTAACTATGTGTATTTGTGTGTGTGTGCGTGTGTCTGTGTGTGTGTGTCTGCAGAAATATATTTATTTATTTATTGGCATTTGTTACCCGGGTTAGTCCAGCTGGGTTTGTGGCCCATTTTCAGTGGAGACCCGAGGAGAAAAGCTCCGAGAATAAAATATACAATTTAGGAATAAATAGTTTAATAATAAATGCAAGGACAGTTTTACAATACCATAAGTAATAGCTGACATATGGAGATATTACAGAGAAAAAAAAATACTTAAGTCAAGGAAAAACTAATTCTAATACTGTAGAGTACCAAAGTATATACAATATGTACAAAAAAAAATAAAAAGCATTCGGGCAGAATATATTTAGACCTAGCAGCTGTAATAACTGACATATGTAGATATGAGACACACTAATTCTAGTACTGTAAAATACCTGAAATATATACAATATGTACAACAGAGAAATATTCAACAGATATGTTTAGACAAACATTGTGCAAGTAGGCATATACTAAGCTAAGGGGAGCTTGTATGGAAGGAAAGAAATGAAGGAGTAGGAGTTAAGTTAAGTTGGGGTTTGACAAGGGCTTGTTTTGGAGTTAAGTAAATGAAGTTTAAGTTTCTCCTTGAAGAGAGATGGGTGTATAATGCTACAAATATCTCTAGGAAGTTTGTTCCAAGCTTGGGCCATAGAGTACTTGTAAAGGAGTTTACCTACTGCTTTTTTGGGATAGTATATTTATAGTAGTTGCTGATTTGATGTCCTTAGTGTACAGGGTGGAGAGTACTTAGTAATGAAGGAAAACAGAGCAGGATATGCTAGAGGTTTATGGATTATAGTGTGTAACATTTGCAGTTGGGCTAGTAACAATACATGTGGGAATTCAAGTCATCTGAGAGAGTTTAGAAATAGGCAGTGATGAATATTAAAGGGAGAGGTAGTAATAAATCGAGCTATCTTTTGATAAGTCTGCTGGAGTTTGTTTACGATAGTAGTTTGAATATGGGTGAGCATGGGAGCAGCATAGAGATGGGAGGGGAGGAGAAGGGCTTGAGCAAGGGTGAGTTTGGAATTAGTTGTTTTTATGGCGATATAGTAAACCAAGCTTTTGGTTTGTCTTTTTTTATACATTGGAGAATGTGTAAGTTAAATATGAGTTTATCATCAATGATGACCCCTAGGAGTTTAGTGTGGGATTCTGGTTTAATAGTAGTTTTATTTGAGGATGTAATGGCAAAGGAAGGTTTATGGTGGGATAATGATTGAGGGAGGAATAGTAGGAGTTTGGACTTTTTTGGGTTAAGGATGAGGAGATTGCTCGGTAACCAGTGTTCAGTAGCTAGGAAGACCTGTTGTGCGAGATCTTGGAGTATGGAGATGTTATTTGAAGTAGTAATGCGTGTAGAATTGTCTGCATATTGTACTATTCCCCTATAACAGTAAAGACGTGCCCATCTGGCCTATGTCTTTGCAATGGTTATTCATTTTATGGCCCTGTGACTAGCTGCTTTCCTCAACAGTGGCCTCTTTTACAAGGCCTGCTGATGTCACCCACCTTAACAGCACAGGCTGACAGTCTAACTTCAAGAAATCTCTGTGATGTATGCTATAGGTACTAGAAACTGTAGTGTGTACTACTAGATAGGTATGTATAAATATCTCCCCTTGTAGCAGTACAGACAAGGTTATCTCTGTGCAGTGGTTACACATTTTAAGGCCCTGTGACAAACTGATGGCCTTTACATTGGTCTCCTTTACAAAGCCTGCTAATGTTATCCACCTTAACAGTAATGGCTGACAGTCTACTTTCAAGTAATCTCCATGATGCATGCAATAAGTACTGTGAACTATAGTCTGTAATAGTAGATAGGTAGGGGTTCTAATCTCACATCAGCAAACTCTGTGTGTGTGTGTGTGTGTGTGTGTGTGTGTGTGTGTGTGTGTGTGTGTGTGTGTGTGTGTGTGTGTGTGTGTATACATATATCCTTCTTCAGTATTATGGACATGTCCATATAGGCTATGGGCCTAAGACTAGCTACTGGCCTCTAAATGCCCTCCTCTAAAAGGCCTCTTGATGTCATCCACTGGCTGACAATCCAATGTCAGATATACTCTGTGGCACATGCGGTAAGTACTGTGAGCTATAGTGTGTAATAGTAGATAAGTAGGTGTTCTAATCTCATATTGGTCAACTCAGTTTGTATGGGTACAGATATATCCCCTTGTATCACTATGGGCTATTTCTGTGCAATGGTTATGCATTGGACAGCCCTGTGAGAAGCTCCTGGTCCTATATTGCACTCATCTACATAGGCATAACTGATGCCTTCCACTATCTAGGTTTGTACATTCTTAAAACTCAGGTGACATGTAGTAAGGGTAGCAGACCTTGTCACAAAGTATGGATGCATAATTATGATGGCTGCCCACATTGACCCAGACATGCCCTTCTACACATATGCACCTAGAGAACCATGTACTAATACTGCCGTACCTTGCTGACATCATATTTTTGCTGTGCTGCCATGCCATCCTGTGCTGCTGTACTGCTACCATGTGTCCATAAAATAACCACTCAAACCCTTGGAACAGAAACATACACAGGTCCACGATATACCTGTCATTCAGTGACACGATTGCCAGTCTAACATCATGCAACTAAGATACACAAGGTTTACTGTGTAGTCATGGTACATGACAGCACACAGTATGTGTCATGGCCCACAACACCTGCCATAGCATAACAATACTGCACTATGCAAGCACATTGAAAGTAATACAGTCACCCTGTGCATCAGACACATATTTGTATGTTCCTGCATCAATGGCATAGATGGCAGAGATGTGGCACAGGTATCATCGCATGCACTGGGTGTGGTGTGGGGGTGCTAGAGGCCTAGTATGTGCCATACAGGTGACAGCATGTGTGTGAGCTAGGAAGGGATGCTGGTTAAATGGGCCATAGAGAGATGCCATGTGTGTCTGTTGGTGACCTGAATGTGACAGTGATGTTTGAGGGTGTGTATGTACACAGTCAAGCCCAGTGTTAGCCGTACACATGTGTATGTTGGGTAGTTGTGGACTATACATGACAGAGTGGACAGTTCACCATCTCTGGCCATGAACATGGGAACTGGCTCTGCCAGGAGTGGCACTGGCACCACCATGCCCTAGGTCAGATGGGGTGCTAGTAGCTGATGGTGACTGCTGTCTGTAGGGCCAATGTCTTCCATGGGACCGTCCAAGACCATGTGCTCATGGTCTGCCATGTTGTGGTGTGGACAGTACTCTTCCCTCTTTAGCACTGGAGCTACTGCCACTATGGGAGTGTGAGTGTGCACAGCCATGTGGACTCTCCGCAGATAGTGTTGCTGATCTACATCCAGATTTCCGATGCCCTACTCAAACCAGATGTTGCAGCACAGACAATATGCGGTCAAAGACAGACACTGTCTCAGCCCACCATCTGTCCACTTCATCAGTGAAATGATCCATGGCCATCACCAATGCAGTGGATGCAGTCATGGATGTCAGACTGTTCTGCATCCATAACCCTGAGCATCCATCTGATGTTGCGGTCGGAACATGCCTGTGCCTCTATGATGGCCTGAATCATGCAGCGAGTGACCTGTGATGCAACACCTGTGATAGGAAGTTGTTGGGCAGCTATCCTCCTTCGAGCACCCCTGTCAAACTGCCTGTGTAGGACCTCACCAGCTGTCTGGCTATGGCCAGTGTCTACACTCACTAACACCATAGTTATCACACTGTCCTGTTCAATGTCACCACTGTTTGGGGAATGGGTATGTGTGGGCATACTGACTGTGTGTGGGGCAATGAGGGTGGAAGAGGGATGTCAACCTCTGGGACAGATACAGCCCCTGACAACCCCATCTGTGCCTTACTATGGCCACCATTACCATCAGAGTCTGATGGGACACTGACATCAGGTTGTAAGGGGTGACAAACTCCAACCCCGTTTTCACATGTGAGTAAGAAGGCAAAATCAGTACATTGTTACCTGCACTATTATGTATGGTAATCCACACAGACTCATACAGATGAGGGGCCACAACTGCATTACCAGTCCCACATCTTCTCATCACTGATCCCATGCAGAACACACAAACATACAGTAACATACATTGACAAGACAGGCCCTTTATAATATGCACTTCAGCTACATCTGGTGAACTTTGCCAGTACAATACACTTACGAGGTACACAATATGACAGTGTATGTGACAGAACTACACATAATACCCAGTACACCTACCATGAGAATAATATGCCTGCTGTAGTATCACTGCGTCAGGTATGTACCATTTCCCTATTGTGTGTGAACAGGCATCTTGGAGTAATTGCCTCCTGTATAGCAGGCTGCATACTTGTTCATAACTCTAAGTGCATACATGTTAATGTTTGTACAAATACACAGCCATGATTACCCATTGTATGCACTGTAGTTAACTGCTCCAAAATGGAACCTACAACTATTCTACTCTGGCTAAGCACAAGAGTTGTGCCTAGAGTAAAATGTCAGTCCTTAACATTCTTAGGGTATATAATCCATAAATCAACAGTATCACACTTACCAGCTAGAGAACCACAGACTCCGACCACACCTGATGGACCTATGAACATATGAGGAAGAGGGATTGTCAGCAATACCAAATGTTGCAGTAATAGTGCCTACATTGATGATATTCTGAGTATGTGTGTGCAACTGTACATTAAAAGCAACCCTCACAATGCAGATAGACCTGACACCCATGTACTGTTATGCAGAGCCTGCCACAATGACTGATACAGTATTACAGTAATGAACAAAGTAAGCTTACCTGGATGCTCCACTGATGTGGATGCTGTGGCACCCACCTCTAGAATGTATGGGGTGATGGATGCCTGGTAGCTGTTGGTTCATTCTAAGTTCACTAGGAATTCCTCTGTGGCCAAGAGTGGTTGCTCTGTTGCAGGCCCTTCACTGGTGGCAGCACAATGCCTGGCCACAGCAGCTGCCCTTTGACATGCAGCATGGACCATATCTGTGGCCCAGTGTTGGACCTGCTCATAGGTCCTGTCCTGTTGACCAATTTGGTTTACCACCCTGACAAGGTCATCCCACAATGCTGCATGCTGGTCATGATTTTGGTGACCCTTAGAAAGCAGAATGCGATGATGCAGTCTGAGGCCATTCACAATACCATCATTCTCTGCTGCTGTGAATGGTGCATGCCTCCTGTGACATATTGTTATATTTAAATGCAACAAACTTGCCAGGGTTGATTGACCAAGTTTCCATTAGTATGTTGTTGAAGTTAAAATTGTTAGAAAGATGAAAACTTAATTTGTATTTGTAATATTCTATGTGATCAATAATATTTTTAAATTAACATTAGTATTTAGTTGTTTTGGATGTTTTCAAGAGAAATTGGTAGATGAGAAATTTGATTAAGATGGGGGTGTGTGAACATTTTATGTGATGACGTATTTTTGAATTGTTATTTAAACCATATGAATGTGAATGTCTGTTGTCTCATAAAGTTCTTAAGAATAAGAATGAAAGTGTTTATTTATTTGTGATTTTACAAACAAATTCATTATTGATGTGCACCGAGTGGTATCAGAAGTGCCTTCTGCCTAGTTCCTTTCAGTGGAGAGCCACTTTTGATTTTTATACCCTTATACACTGTTCTTGAAAGACAGCAAGAGGGGAACACATTACAGGACCAGATACGTGGACACTCACTATGTATAGACCCTGCACAACCTAAACAGGCTGCACTATTCACCGATACTTCACACATCATACCTCACAGTCTATCTACACACTACATATGTGGCTATCACCACTATAGTATCAGTACTGAGTATGTCCCTGTGTGCCATGACAGATTCTGCTGTATGTCTCTCCACCCATCTCTGCAGTCTACTGTGGTGTGTCCCCTAAGGGCAAATTCCCACTAATATGTCTTATAGCCACCATTGGTCAAATAGCTGTGTGATATTACAACTATATGGGGACAGTCCAGCAACACCAGTGTGCCACAATACAGACAGCAATGCAAATCTGATGTAGTATATATTCCTTATAGGCATCATACCTCTCCACTACACAGATGTTTGTGGAATGTGAATGTGTGCCTCATAGATGTGGTCCTTTTGGAACAAACATGTGGATGTCTGACAAATGGTTGTCCATTCATTGATGGTTGTTGTCAGAAAATAGAGAATCTGGCTGTCACATGTTAGACCCCTCAGAAAACACTTTTGCTACAGTAATATGTGTTAGTCTATTCACAGTCTTACTTTGTATGGCCAATATGCATACTCTGTCGCTGAGTTTGGGCCTGTGTCCCCTCACTAATTATCGCTATGACCTGAATTCCTGCTGTTGGAGGCTGACAGGTATGTTAGTTTTAGCTCCCAAGCAATGAGGTATGAATGTCAACAAAACAGTGACCTAGCCAGAGTACATCAGGGACAGTCAGGGACACCTGTACAATGTCAGAACTATTTATGTGTGACACTGACAGAATGAGAGGAGGTGAATTACAGTACATCATTTGATGTTACAGGAGTGTACACCTTTACATAGTGCCACTATGTCTAACACATAATCCACTAGCTTTCCTACAACAGCCGACTATTGTAGGAGGGAGTAACAGGGACAGAGCTGAGATTTGATGCAAAGCAAGGACAGTTGAGAGGCATGCCTGATGCTGGTGGACAGCAGAATATCACCAGCATGTCAATACCATAGATGTACTACAGGACTACTGTTGTAATCCCTATTCCTCATTCCTCCATCCTCCCATTTGCATCCTATTATATGGGGACATCTATTACATACCTGGTAGAGTGAAGTAATCCTTTTTTGAGGAGTTCCTCTGCAAATAGCTTGCAAAACCATTGTCTGTGTGAGCAAAACAACATACAGACCTGTTCACTATAAGCAGTTGCTTGCCCTTTGCAGGTAATGCTTATTAACAGTTAATTGCCTGTGCACCAATCTGTGGCTCTGACTTGCTAATTGAATCCAAGACAGCATTAATCAATGACATGGCACCACATTGCAATACTTAAGGCTTTCATGTAGCCCTTGGCCCCTTTCTTAGTCTTTGAGATGGACATTTATGAGGTGTGGAGGCTACAGCATCACAGCGGGTAGTACAAATACTGTCCAGTGTTGAGATTTATGAGGTATGTCCACAGTTTTGCCTGATATGTTTGGCCAGTGTCCCATGACATTTTGATCATCTTGCAGTTCAGTGTTAAACATCGTTGGTTGAGGTCAGTAAGGTGAGAGAGACATGTGAGTGTCACACATCATACCAGTCAGAATATGCATGCTAATGCAGTAGCTGCTATTCTATTGGCTCACTATCTTTGTAGGGGAAAACTGTTAAACATGTCCCTATTACTGGACCTTTGCCTCCCCTTTATGTATTTTTTTCTGGATCCCTTATTCTAGGAAGTTGTGAGGTATGGTAGGTCTTTAGCAGCTACCTTAACATACAGCTGTGTATGCTCTAGGCTGCAGCAGCACACATAGGAGGGAGTGTGAACACTTTGGATGACAGCAAGATGTACATGTAACTATGGCAGCAGTGTCAACCCTGCCATTATAGCAGAGCCAGGGTAAGGGTACCATTTACAGTCCAATTGAGGCATGTACTTAAGGTACGTCTGTTAACAGTGCCAATAACAGAGTAGTAGGTGACATATAGTTAGGCTGTATGAATATATGCAGTGTGCCCCTACCTGCAGGCCTTTGACTTGCAAAACTGGGTAGCAGATAATATAGTAACAGTAATCTATGGGGATTAAAACTGCATGACTTAGTCATTACTTGCTTTCTTCACAACAATCCAATCGATGTGCAATACACTGGATTCAAACCCAGGACTGTGTGTGGCAAAATGCTATGTATGCAAGGCATTTAGCAGACTGAGCTACAGAGTCAGTACTAGAGCAGGTGTAGTTGCCAGATATATGTGCAGACATACAGGCTGTGACACATGTCTGCATCCATCAGTATGTGCATGGCTTTCAAAGGTAGTTGTTCTGCAGCAGGGTCCCATTTGAACATATGTATTGTGCCATGGATGCCTTAGCAGGTGTGTTTAAAGATATTACAGGTAAAAGTGAACATTTACCTCAGTGGTGCACAACGTCCAGCCGTGGGGCCAAATCCAGCCCTCAATGCAACACCATCCAGCCCCCAGAGAGTAAACAAAAATTTAAAAAAAAAGTGAAAAAATGCTATGCCTTACTCCAGTCACTCAAACTTTCCAGCACGTGCTTGCTTACCTAATTGACTGCAGTTACACACACCTCTAATTTTAGGTGCAGAAGTAACTATTCTTTGTTGTTTATAACTTATAGTCTGTAAGCAGTAGTAACTTTCTCCAAGTGTTTGTAATAAGTCATAGCTGCAACCCAGAATAAAGTTAAATGCAAAGCTGATGTAGAAAACAGGCAATTTCATGACTGCTGTCCTAAGTAAACATGCCAGTCACCTGTACCTATTGTTAACTCGTAATGACTTACTATGTTTTGAGGTGGCCTACATGTGCATTAAGAATTTGTGTAGTGGCTCTCCTCACAAAAAGGTTGTGCACCACTGATTTACCTGCTATCCCAGGCCTCATGTACTTCCATTATTACTAATTTGACTTTCTACTGGTGTATTTATGCATCAGAGACCCAGGTAGACTCCCATTTTTCACATTAGGTTTGATTTCAGTCTGTCATTGGCAATCGGCATGTATTGCTAGAAACACCTGTTTTAATCAAGATCTCTGTGGCCTAGTGGGTTAATGCAGTAGGATATAGTTGACAGGGTACTGCATTTGAGACATGGCAGGAGTGATTACTTTGTACATGTGCCTAACACTGTGATAAACACATTAGATCATTAAGGCACATTAAAGTGGGTTTGCATGGCACACTGTATCATGGTGTTCCACAAACCTGCACTAGAAATTAAAAAGAAAAAAAAAAGGGGTTGATAGGACAGTGGTGAAATGGGGGGAAAGGAGGGGGAAAAACATACTGAAAGGCAGGTAGTGATGTGCAGGAAGGGTGTAGGAAAGGACCATAGCTTTCCCTTTCTTGTACAGCAACAGCTGTGCATTTTGACAGATTTTGTACATTAATTTGGATTGTCAATCCCCAGAGACAGAATGTGCTGTAAACCAATTTGACCAAATTAGCTATGTCCAGTGGACTCATGTGAAATAGAGAGCTACATATGGGGCAATATTTGTTTTGTGGGACAGGAGAGAGTGGAATGTTGGGGAGGGGATGTAGTTACATATGGTGAGGTAAGATGGGTAGGAGAGGATGAAATTGCAGACAGACAAGACAGCAGACAGAGGTGGTGTGTGACACATGAGGGGGTAAACACCTTGGATAGGGAGGGTGTTGTGGAATCTGAGATGCATTTGCCTCCAGACAGCAGCAGCATGACTGCCATCCCCACCCATGGGCGGTCGGCACTCTCTCACTGCACAAAAAGGTGGCTGTGCTGGAGGCTGGGCACCAGGGCCAGCAGGCCCCACCAGGTTGTTGAGTCTTCCCTCAATCTGGTGCAGGTGATGTTCATAGCTCCTATGAATAATCCTGCATACCATGGCCAGTAGTTGATCCTGGGTGACTATCCCACCCTCCACCATTGCTCCCAGGGGGGACAGGCCACATCCCCAGAGGCAGTTCCACCTGAAGGTGGTGCAGGACCAGAGGAGGGTCATGGCCAGCTTGGATCCTAGACGTGCTGGTACCTGGTGCCACAGCCAACTGAGGTAAGGTAGGAGGATTAGCAGGAACCGGCCTACCCTGTTGTGCTGTGGCAAAAGTAGTATAGCAATGTATATAGGTTAGTTATGAACAAAACATTTTGTTTGTAATAGCATGCCAGAACATTGGAAATAACCCAATTACATTTCAAATAACATAACAGTCAGTATATTAAGAGTTTGCCAATAACAGTCATGGCATAAGGCCAACAATATGTTAATATGCAGCCATTGTAATACATAACAATAATAAAATACATGCCCCAAAATAAAGTTTATAGAAGAACATATGTTAATAGTAAACTATAACCAATGAATAACAATAATAAATATATATGAAGATAAGGGGTGCGGAGAGAGAGAAATACAGTCCATTAATACCATTATAGGCTATATAGCTGACAACAGTATTGCTATCTGCTCTACAGGTCTGTTGTTTCTTTATGTGTAAAAGTGCTGTATAGCTGCTCTAGCATGTACATACATCTGAAGCTATCCAAAAGGGAAAGTATGGGCCAAGCAGTAACACCTGCAGGTATACAACTACAAAGAGCACTTGCACATGCAGTGGAACTACATAACTAACATGGTGTACTGTGAGCTGATGTAGTGTTACTTTGCTATTGACATAATCATGTTGATGATACAACTGTGACAGTGAGATTATGCAACAGTAATTGCATTCCATGACAATGTGACACTTGAGAGACATGTATGCGTACAGTATAGACAGAAAACAACTATCATGCCTTGCTTGGCAGACATGGCAATAGAACCCAATAGCAGTGACTGCAGAGGACATAAGCATCAGATGTATTAATTGACTGCAGCAAAAGTTAACAGACACTCCAGGCATACAGCCATACCAAGATTACATATTTTATTTCTTTTATTTTATTGTTATTGTACTTATTTCCTTTATTGTATGCAGTATTATCACATTCCTGGTAAAGATTTTAACAGTCTGTGACATCTGAACACAAAAATATTTACACATAATATGAGCTACCTCACCCATTTACCTTTAATTCCTGTGAAGAGAATGATATCTGTAATCGATATGTGACTGATACCATGCTATTTTTGGCAGGCATGGGGATAAAACCCAATAGCAGTGACTGCAGAGGAGATGTGCATCAGCTGTATTAATTGACTGCAGCAACCTTTAGCAGACACTCCAGGCATACAGCCATGCCAAGGTTACACATTTTATTTCTTTTCTTTTATTTTATTAATATTGAACAAATTTCCTTTATTTTATGCAGTATTATCACATTCCTGGTAATGATTTTAACACTCTGTGAGATCTGAACACACAAATTATTAACTCATAAAATGGGCTACCTCACCCATTTACATGTAGTTTCTCTGGAGAGAAAATCTGTCATCATTAGATAACTGATTTAGTAATATTTATTAGTACATAGCAAAGGATTCGAACCCTGGTCTGTGTGTGGCAAAATGTACTTCATACAGAACAAACTGAGCTACTGAGTCACTGCTGATTACTAAATGACTGATATTTGCCTAAAGCTTACCTAGAAATGAAATATGACCTGGTAATATTACTACAGTTTTATACTAGACTGCAGTGACAGCTGAACACACATGCATGACATTCAATCTTGGCAGAGATACTAGGTAACCTATACATTACTAAATGGAATGCAAGTGTACACATTATATTGTTAGTGGGGTGAAATATCAGCTGTAATTCACAATTATTGCACAACAGTATTTATTAGAGATACCTTCATGCATTTACTGATATAGTTTTGAGTTTTTATTGCACAAAACTTGTCATTGTGCAGCTGTGGTTCCAAAGTTATTGCACTTCAAACATTTTGCAGATACTTTATAATGGTTAATGCTCTACTCTTTCTTTCTTATTTGACTATAATAGCACAATATATCTGTACTTACCACACTCACTGTGCAACCTGGACAAATGTCTAGCATGCACCTCAGTGTTGCGAGCCCTATCCTCTGCAGCTGTCGGGAGAGAAGCACACCATTATGCATACCAGGTTAGCAGACATTCAAGAATAGATATTGATGAAACACAGGTAAATGTGCTTACATACATGTGGGACATTCCCTGAATGGAATTCTTGGACCCAGGTGTCCAAGAGAGACCTCTTCCATCTTTTCAGGTCATCATGGTGGTGATGTACCTGCTCACCTGTGCAGGAGATACCAGTTGCACTGGGTGATGTCCCTTGCCAGCTGTTCCCAGGCCTCTGCCTTGCACTCTAAGCCCTGGTAACTTGCTGCATCAGCTGGTCTTCATGGTTTTTGACAAGGAGTCTGACCATGAACCTGGACTCCAGAATGCCCCAACTCTGCGCCTAAAAGTGTAAACCCTCTCCAAAGCCTGTCATTATATCCTCAAAGTCAGATCTCCAATGGATTATGCAGTATTCCTGCCTATTGTGCTTAATATAGCCTGTTTTCCCACTCACACATGCAATTGTGCAATATTTAAAAATGTGGCACATTGCTTAGCACCACACAAACCAGCATGACTGAGCTAAGCAGTGCATAAACTGTCAATGCTTAGCAGTGCTTAGCAGTGCACAAACCAGCTAAGTGGAGCCAAGCATTGTTAAGCAGTGCCAAGCAGTTCATAAACATATTTTGTTTAAGCAGTGCTTAGTAGGTCTTAGCAAGTCTTAGCAGAGTTTAGCTGAGTGCAGCAGATCAGGATTTAAAAATAATTACCATAATTTAAATTTGGAAAATAAATGTTTAATTTCCCTTCAGTTTATTCAAACGCTACACCTACTGTACATAAGGCCATAACTGTACCCATTTGGCTACATGGAGTGCTGTTATACTTTACGCTAATTTTATGAACTGCTGAGCACCACCCCACACCACTCAAACCTGCTCAGCTATGCTTAAACTTGGCCTTTTCTTAAATAATTAAATATATAAGGTTTCTATTTTTAGGTGTCTAGCATGTGTCACTTCCTGGGCTCTGCACAGAGTCGCACAGATTGGCTTTTTATAAAAAAATAAAAAATATTAAATTATATTAATATAATGCAGTTGGATAGTACAGGGAGAATGTTGGTCATCTGTGGACACAGCACCGTACTCCATTCACTGATTCACTAGCCGTGTTTCACAGCTCTACCTCAGCAACGCAATCAACAGAAAGAAGAAACTGTTGCAGAAAAGAGGAAAATCCCAGGATGCAAAAAACTCCCTTACCAGCTTCAGTAAAAAGCTGAAATCCTCCAAAGCTAGTTACGAAAATAAAATTGCCAAAGATACCAAAGACAACCACAAGGCATTCTATAGTTATGTCAAGAATCTAATTGGCAATGCTCAGATCTGCTCTGGGCTACAGCAGAATGGCATTAAATATACTGATCCCAAGGATATTGCCAATATCCTGGCAGATCGATTTAGTGCAAACCTTACCCCCCTCTCACCCCCTAAAGGGTCCATCTCAATACCAAAAGATTGCCAAATTCTGGTAATAATGGCCACACAGGTAGAAACCAAACTTTCCAAAACTAAGAATACAGCATCCATGGGACCA